>NC_137647.1:23189977-23354977 GCF_963383615.2 Lipophrys pholis | reverse complement strand
AGCTGGAAGAATCAGGTTCTCGGATATGAAACGAGGATTTCCACCCTTGAAAACTTCAACATCTTCAACATGAACCTGAAAATAAATGAAACTGCAGCACTAATTAATCTGTTTGTTTTCATTTCAGATTTGAGGCTGTTTGCAGAACAAAGAAGCAGCTACAAGGTCTGTATGATATTAAAAGGTTCTTAACTTTTCACCTTCCTGCACAACCATGGAAGCAGCCATGAAGTCAGTATAGAGAACTTTATCGGGTGGTGTCGACAATCTCACTCCAGCTGAACAAAGAGACATGATGGAGGACTTCCGAGGCCCGTACTACGACCCGTGATAAACATAACCAGGATCTCTCTCTGTTTCCTGGGTTAACTTATACCAAGCAGGTTATCAACCCGCTGGTTCAACCCAGACCTACGTGTGTGCGTTCACGTGAAAGGGGCGGAGTTTGTAGCGTCTGACCAATCACAGACACGGAGAAACCCTGCAGAGCAGTTTACAGATTACTGAGGGATCAGTTATTCTCTGAGATTATGAAGAATTAAAACACATCCACCAGGATAAAGCAACACTGCTGCTGCAGCCAAAGCCAGAACATTCCTGACTTGTTAATGCTGACTTGGTGAGATTATACCAGATTAATTTATCAGATATAAACGGACTGTGATCACTCAGTTTCACTTTATTACAGCAGAAACGTGTCAGAAAGAACTTCCTCACTGCTCTTCTCTAACTTTACATTTTTCATCCAGTTGTTTTATGTTGGAATATTAATTCATCACCGTGAAGGCAGGAGTAGTTCTGTTCCATAACTTCATGTTCCTGCAGTTCAGTCAGGTGTGATCATGAACCTCATAAAGACAAACAGACCTGGAACTTAGAACAAAAACATCCTTCAGAGCCTCAGAGACCAGGATTTATTTTATTATGTCAAAAAGATCACTCTCAATTAATTTCTCTGCTCTGCTGCAGCTCAGTGTTGAACCTGCCCACCAATCACCATCATTTAAGAATGGGCGGGGCATTTTCCAAAGATCTGATTGGTCAGGAGGCGGGGCTCTGACCTCTTATCGAGAACGTAACCTGCTCGAGAGCAGGTTAGACATTCAGCGTAAGTTGCCGGGGAGATTTATCCTGGTGAGAAGTGAGCGAGTGCCGTAGTACAGAAAACCCAGGATTAATGCTGAAGTTACCTCGATAAGAGAAAATCCAGCGTCAAAGTACTCAGGAGAGCTACAGGCCCCGTTTACACAACAACGGTAAAATATCTGGACGTTTTGGGATCCGTTTACACCACAATGTTACTCACAGCGACTAAAAAATAACCTTTTGGAAAATCTCTCACTGTGGAGCATCTAGAACGTTTACTACACCATCATCTAGAACGTTTACTACACCATCATCTAGAACGTTTACTACACCATCATCTAGAACGTTTACTACACCATCATCTGGTACATTTACAACACCATCATCCAGAACGTTTACTACACCATCATCTAGAACGTTTACTACACCATCATCTAGAACTTTAACTACACCATCATCTGGTACATTTACAACACCATCATCCAGAACGTTTACTACACCATCATCTAGAACTTTAACTACACCATCATCTGGTACATTTACAACACCATCATCTAGAACGTTTACTACACCATCATCTGGTACATTTACTACACCATCATCTAGAACGTTTACTACACCATCATATAGAACATTTACTACACCATCATCTAGAACGTTTACTACACCATCATCTGGTACATTTACTACACCATCATGTAGAAAGTTTTCTACACCATCATCTAGAAGACTGTTTTTCTCACAAACAACAGACTGACAATAAGATATAAGACAGTTTGAAGCTTCAAAGCTTCACATTGTGTGTTTATACATCAGTGGTGTTATTACAGGAAACAGCACCCACTAATGACTCCACAGCAAAACTACGGTGATTTCAGCGTTTTTGTCATTTCCGTGTGTTTGGACCTCATTTTCAACATGTTTCCGTCTGAACACAAAACGTTTCTGAAATGAAAACCAAGAAGCTGTGCTTGCACTCGAAGTGACGCGGTAAACGTTGCCACAGAGTCAGGCAGTAGGAACTGGATGGACGAGTTGATGGTTTGACTGGAGTTTGATGGTATGATCCAGTGTGGATACTCTAACCAGTCCCAGGTGTGTTTGTCACAGGTGTCCCTGAAAGTTTCCAGAGGTTTCCTGACCAGCAGGCTGAAATCATCTGCTACAGTCAAAGGTGAGCGTTCACCCTCAGACTTTATGAGCTTCAGAGCTACAGGACGTCTGAGAGGTCCACTCTTCGTTTCCATGGAAGAAGTCACCAAAACACTCCTTGGTGTAACTGAGAATGTTGACAATGTGACCTTTAAATCACTGGTCCTGACTGTTGAGCCAGAGTGGTGTAGATCTCCAGGACAGGACCTTCACTACTAGCTCATCACATTCACTGACTATCGACTAGCTGATCATGATTTATCAGCTCATCAAACTGCTCTGGCATCAGGTCGTCGATCAACACTGTTTATTGGGTCTCTGCACAATAAATTAGCGCTGTGTGCATCAGTCACTGAGCACTCTTTGCTGCAGCGGTTCTCCAGTGGTTCTCCAGCTGTTCTCCGTCTGTAGACTAGAAACCAGGAGGACATGAAGCAGGTGGTGAGAGTGGCAGAACTCAACATAAATAAGCTACTACATCCTTCAGAGGCTAATCCCAAAGATGATCCTGGAGAATACAGCTTGTATTATCCAGTTGGAAGAATTGAAGGAGGACAGGAAGGAGCCAGTCCGGATGGATGAGAGGACCTGATTAGGATGTCCCAAATCGCCTCCTGTTCGAGGTCAATCAGGAAGATCCAACTGAGGTTGGTCCAGGACACCAGGCAGAGAATGACCTCTGGGTTGGGTTGAAAGAGTCTTGGCGTCCCCCCGGGGAGATGTTTGGGCTTGGCTCTACTCTAACGATCCCGTGTGGACTGACCTGGAAAGAAAATGATGGAGTGCTCAGGCATTAACCGAAGATGTGAAATGTGTCCTCGTGAATAAACTCCAGGTGGTGGTACCAATGAGATGACAATCGAGTCGAGTAGCCTGGAGACCCTCAACGACCAGCTGGAGAACCTGATGTACAAAAGCTCTGACTACCACATAAACAGCAAAGACCTCGGTAAGTGCTGAAGACATGTGAAGTTAGAGATCCTGACCTGAAGTGTGTTTTGTGTTTTACTCTCATGATATTACAACTGTTAATAAAGATCGTAGTTTCAGGTGTTCACATGTCATCCCTTCCTGTCATGAGTTTATAGCTGACTCCCAGCTCACGAGCTGCATCCTTTGTAGACCTGAGTCTTTGACCGGCCTCACATATCCCAAAATGTGCAGTAAACTAATAACTTTTATGATTTACGCAACATTCCTGACTGACATTCCTTCTTAGTCTCACCTGGTGCTCAGTTATGCACAAACACACCTGATCCGAGGTGATCCATCGAGGAGGAAAACTCTTTCAGCTCAATCACATCACAGACTGTACGAACAATAAGAAGAACGTTTCCTCCAGAGAGCCATGAGTCCCAGTCAATCTTCTCCTGCGACTTGGTAGTTTTATGGTTGACAGTCTCTGTAACAACGATCCAATCGTCTGTCCAGTAGAATGACTTCGTTCTCCCATTGTTAGTGTTTAAAGCTGCATGTGTGTGCGGTTTCACCAAGAGGTCCAACACCAAGACTACATCATTTTCAACCTTTATGCTGTTTCCATGGAAACGCACATTGTTTTTAAAATGTTTCTGTGTAAACGCCAAACCTTTATGTAACCAAAACACATAAACGATGTATGTTCATTTGAAAGGTTGAAGCGGAGTGTAAATGTGATTCAAGAGTGAAGTCAGAGTTGATGAGGTGATCAGGAGTGAAGTTACAGACTCCTTTCCTGGAGGTGAAGTTTCTACTATTGACATTGATGCTGTTAAAATCTTCACTAACGTACAAAGTAATATAATTCTACCTCCGCTGTGTCCATCAATTCAACCAAAATAAATAGCCTAAGTTTGAGGGAACCTCACACATCTGTTCAGTGACTGAACTGAACACACTGATTTCACTCAGCAGAACTGCTGACATCGACAGTCTTACAAGGACATGTAAATGTCTCGGCCTTGACCTGATTCCTCATTCCAATGCAAAGGAGACATGGACGCATAAAGGTGCACACATCTGTTTTTCAGTGTCTTTAAACAGTATAAATGTTCCCTGAGGACGTGAACGTCACTGATTGTTATTGATATCAATCAATACAAACTGCAGTCAGTTTATTTCCTGGTGTCTACTCGTGAATTCTTAAAAGAAAGATCCTGTCCTGTGTTCTTTTGTACCCAGTTAACTTCCGTTTCGAGGACCATGAAGCTTTTTTCTCCATTTCTATCAAGCAACCTAAAGTGCCAATCCTGTGGGACATGGGAAAAGGTAGGAGACCCCCTTCCTTTACTCAGTACGTAGATCACATTGAAGTAATTACAAGTACATACACTTTACTAAAAGACTTTGCTGATTGAAGTACTGAGTCAACCTACTAAAAAAGTATTTTAAATGTGTCCTTTAGTGTGAAACCATCGTCTCTGTTTGTCTCTAATCTGCTAATCTGGTTGGACTCAACTGTCTTTTCTGACTGTCTTCAAAACAAACATCGAGTCAGTTCAAAGATTGTCAGAAAGGACAGACATTTGTCTTCAAACAGAAGAAGGAAATGTAGAATAAATCCCTGATAAGATAAAGACGCCTCAACAATCTGCTGCTCTCATGAAACCACCACTGGTTCCACATTGGTAAGAGCTGGTACAAGTTGGGTGGCTGTGGCTGAGTGGTTGTCTATCAATCAGAAGGTTGAAGGTTCAATTCCCCACCCCTCCCTGTCCACATGTTAAAATAGCAATTGGTCGGTGGGAGTCCCAACCTGTGCGTCCTGCCCTCCATCGTGAGTTTGTCCTCCCACCGACAGAAAGGAACATAACATATATTATATAGAAATGAAGTAGTTTCCTATTCAATGTTCATTTACAGAAATATTCGGTGATTTATAATTTGAATTAGAATTGTTTTACTTCTGATGAACCAAAACGTAATTGTATTGAATTCCCATAAGAGAAGAACTGATGAAAACAAAAATGGCTTCAGCAACACTCTTTGTTTGCTTCTTTCAGACATCAACTCTCAAGTCACCATCACCATGAAAACCTTCATGCGATACCAAAAAGTGAGGTTGTTGCTGGACAGTATACGGAAATATTACCCCAGAATACCGATCATCATCGCAGACGACAGCATGGAACCTGAAGCCATCACTGGAGAGAACGTGGAACACCACATCATGCCTCCAGAAAAGGTCCAGAACAGCTTCCTCACAGTTTAAAGATATTACACTCCAGAGGTGGAAAACATGCTGAATATGTGTACTTGAGTACAGCTGCTGCTACATGTATACATTGTAGGGTTTGGAAGTGAAAGAGCATCTGTATCCAAAGGTTTTCAGACAATAAAGTAACTACAAGTTACAGTATGAAGTATAAGTGAAGTTACATTGTTAGACTAGTATACTCAATAATATACTAATTAGTATCGTCAACAAAGTACAAATACTACACAGCACTACTTTACTGCAGTAATGTGAGTATTTGCATGTTGTTACTTTTCCCTCTAAATGAAGTTAAAGTGACAGAAGCGTCTTCTGGAGCTCAAACTTGGACACATGGTCAGTGTGGTTTATAGGAATCTCTGGGGTTTGGGTCTGACAAGAGACTCCCTCCTCCAGGCGACCCGACCGAGGCTGATCACAGCTCTTCCTGTGTCCCAGTGGCGTTCTACTGCTGTTATTGGCGGTTCTACTCCGGTTGGTGTCGGTTATGCCCAGTGAGCTGGAGGCCTTGCTCAGGGACTGGGTCTCAAATCCCAAACTGCCCACTTCCACTGGCATCCGCCAGGTCATCCACCCGTTCCTCCATCAGTCCTCAACCAAGTCCTGAAGCTTCTCTCTCTTCCTCTCATGAGCGTCCTTTATCCTTTCTCCCAGGGCGGTGTTAGCCCCAGCAAGACCAGAGGCCGAAGGAGCCCAGTCTGATCTTCTGTTCTATTCTCTTCTATTCTATTCTATTCTATTCTATTCTCTTCTCTTCTATTCTATTCTATTCTACATCCCGTGCTGTGTTTCCTTGGACCTGATATGAGGAAAAGAAATAAACGGTGAAATGTTTCTCACACTCAGGGCTGGTTCGCTGGGAGGAATCTGGCCATTTCCCAGGTAACCACCAAGTACTTCCTGTGGGTGGACGACGACTTTTTGTTTTCAGAGAGAACGAAGATTGAGAAATTTGTGGAGGTGATGGAGGCCAATCCTGAGCTGGACCTGGTGAGACTTTGTTTACGTCCCAAAATTAGTATAAGTTAATTTACAAACCGTGAAATTTCAAATTATTCTAGAATACAAATCAAGATACATTTTTCAATAGTCATTGTTTAAAAGTGTCTCAAATTGTATTATTTATTATTATTTCTAAACATTATTATTATTAAAACAAACTTTTTGTTTACTTTCTAGTTTTTTGTTGTTATTTTTTTTCCACTTTCTCACAGATGGTTTCTTTTGCTTAATTCATGTCAGGGTTCCTTCACACGTTGTGACTTGATCAGTATTTTAGGATTATCAGCTGCTACTCTGAGCAAGCTGGAAGTAAAAAAGGTTGTACGACATCAGTTTGACGACACGATGAGCTAAGAACAAATGTAAGAACTCCAGTGGGACATCATCTGTCCCGCTGAAGCTTTAATGGATGAAAGAATGAAGCTGCCAGAGAACGGTGTGGTGGTTCTGCTCACATTCATGTTCAGGAAAAAAGCTTATTGTGGACGTAGGTGAATCATTTACATGTGATCCAACGTTTTACCTTCTTGGTAATGTGCAAACCCTAGTGCTGCTGTTGATCTGATCACTTCCAGACCCTGATGCTGCACATGGTCCACGTACAAAGTGGACTTTCCTGGATGTGAACACAGGTGTGATCAGGTCTACGTTTGTTCCAGGTGGGCGGAGCAGTCGTGGGGAGGCGCTATTTCTTCACCGTTAACTATCAGGAAGGAAATGAAACAGAGGGTGGCTGCATGCACACACATTTTGGAAAGAGCTACCATTCACTTCCAGGCTACCCACAATGTGCACTGGTCAATGGAATAACCAACTTCTTCCTGGGTCGTACCGACGCCATACGCAGAGTTCGATTCGACCCCAAACTGCAGCGCGTGGCGCACCATGGTGAGTCCGCACACACCAACTCAGTCTCACACCTCACGTTCCTCTTCTCACACTAAACTGCAGGTTTGACCTCATCGGTCAACTTCCTGTGTTTTAAATTAAAATATGATTGCACAGCTACTTAGAAACTTGAAGCAGAATAGTTAGATGCCTTTGGTATTTATTGTCTACAACTGGTTCCTCAGACTGAACCGTAGGCAAAGGTCCTGTTTAAAAAACTAGCAGAACTTTCTTCACATTTGAGGGGTCCGTTTACACGACATCGGTGTGCAGATCCACTGCTTCAGAGAAGTTTTTATACTCCCAAGGTCAAACGTTTCTTTCAGGCTCCCCTGCAGAGACTGCTGGGGGCTATGGAGCGCTCTTACTGCTCAGACGTATCCCTCCTCGTGGTAAATAGTTCCTTCTGCTCATGCGCCAGTAAACAAACATGGCGCCCCCGTGCTGGAATGACTTGCGGTCCATATTTTAGTTATATCGTCCCTATCGGTAGTTTAATAGTTGAGACTCTCCCCTGATAGCATCTGATGTGTCATCAGTCCATACGGATGTCGGGTGCTCTCCATTGTCTTCACGTTTATAGTGCATTGGCCTCTGCACATGTCTGTGTCATTTCATTACAAAAACAGGTAATAGCGTCATCCTGTGGCCCGGCATAGTAACTACATCATTGTCTATGTGTTCCCTGCTGCGCACACGCGCACACACACACACACACACACACACACACACACACACACACACACACACACACACACACACACACACACACTCACACACTTCGATGTTTTAAACACCTCAGGTCATAGCATCCTTTCTTTGAACCCACCTATTTTTCAAGTGAGCCAAACCATTGGATCATGTGAGTGACGGGTGTTTCTTGTTGCCCAGATGTTGAGTTTTAGGTTGACTGTTTAAACATTAAATGGTTCTGCATGACTAGCCGAGGTTCTAGCCTTGGGTTTAACCTATAAAGACTGAATTTCTTGTTAAAGAGAATTAAACAACATGAAGAACAGAGCGCTGAAGCTGAGAAGAGTAGTCAGTGGTTAAAGTTAGTGACTTGCTGCTTTTTGCTGGTTGAACTTCAGCTTCAGATCTTTGTAACAAGCCCCAGATTGTCTCTGTGTGAAAAATACTTATATTAATAACCCCGTGTGTAAAGTGTGAAATGTCTTCATCGGCCTCACCTTTCCCCCGGTGCACATCTGCATTAATGTGCAACAACAGTGTGTGATCAAGATCACTGCCACTGAAAAGATTGAGCACCCACTGGGGGATAGCCAATCTACATAAATAAAAGTCTCCCTCTGAGCTGAACGAAACAGGCATCAACACCCCCTCCGGAGGGCGCCACAGGCAGGTAAATCTGTGCCCGTGGCGAGAAGCGTCTTCAATTCACATCCTCTGAAGTTCTTCTTCTATCTCGTCTTACTCATTGTTTTGTTTTGATTTTCTGCTGATGCAGAGGGGAATCTCAGGTGCAGGGCTAATTTAAATATGATTTACATAATTAAATGAGGGTGAGGACAAGGAGCAGTCATCTTCTCCAACATGTGTGCTCAATTCCACGTTGATCAGGATGTACAAAGGAAATGTGCTTGGATTCATGAACAGGCACGGATTCATACATCTGGATTTCTTTGTGTTTAAAATGTTATCTGGATTCTAGCGGACGCCATTTTTCATTAGGAAATCAGTAGGAAACTTGGGGCCCCAGCTTAAGGCTCCAAGTTTCCCCTTATGTTATATTAGTGTTATATTTATATCCTCTGTCCGCAGAGATCTTCACGGATGGCCTGGGTACCCTGATGGTCGCCACCTGCAATGATCCAGCGTCCATGTTCGTCCTCCACCAATCTCACAAGGGCAACGGTAAAGAATACAACAAGTTCAGATATGTTAAACATAGAGACTTCGATTACAGATTCAGTATTTATTACTTTAAAAACCACCTCAAGTGCGTTCATTTGTAACACAGTATGGACACAATACATCAGAGTTACTTCCTTTCTTTTTTCTAATCAGATTTTATGATGATCTATTCTGTGATGTGGGATCAAATGTAATCTGATTATTAGTGACTTGCAAAAGATGTCAAAGCAGTGATAAAATGTTATATTATGAGCTTCAGGGAAAATAGTCTTAAAAGCATGTGAAAGGATTCATTCCTTTCTGGGCAGATGTTTCAGCTTCCATCTTTCTTTCTTCAAAACATTTGAGAACATTGTGATATGTTGGCCTGTGTAGGATTTGGAGTTGTGCTTCACACTTTGCATAATAAAAACAAATGTAGAAAAACAAACTTCTAGTTAAACGAATTCTGGTAATTCTTTCTTTATTTTACTTATAGAGTGTCAATAGGCAGCCAATACAGGTTCCATATGGGCTCTCTCTACCTCAGGGTTCCCCAGTTCCGGGCCTTGAGGGCCGGCGTCCTGCATGTTTCAGGGTTCTCCCAGTTGCAACACACCTGAATGCAATAAGGCCTCGTCACTTGGCTTTTTTTACAAGCTTGACGATGATCAACATCAGATTGAGGTTTGCTGAAGCTGGGAGGAGCTAAAACCTGCAGGACACCGGCCCTCCAGGACCGAGGTTGGACACCCCTGATCTACATGCATGCTGATCAACAGAACGAGTGATGAAATACACAGACATAATAAAGAGTAGACGCCACATAGGCTACCGCGGTGCAGGAAATACAGCCGCCATCTTGGTCCAGTCGCCCAACCTGTAAACACAAACTGCAGCAGCAGAGAATCCAAGACCCCAGAGCACCGTGTGGAGTATTTCTGGACAAATCGGGGGACTGTAGAAAGCAGGGCTCGGGGGATTACTTTTCACAGTTAGATGGAACATTACTATTGTTTGAATTTAGTGAATGTAAACTTACTGTTGTGTATCTCTGTCCACTAGTGAACTCAGAGCAGCTGCCATGATCTGGACTTTGTTTACAGCCTGTTCACCTGCTTCTAGTCCAACTGAGACTTTATAGATCACATTCCACAACATACTTAGATTACAAAAGACACAAGAATTCTGGAGTAGAAATCAACCAAATACTGCTGGTATAACACGGACCAGCACATTGTACCAGGTGACACAGGTTCTATTGTTCACCAGTAATTCTTTCACGCTAACAGAAGTAAGATTCCTCTCATGTCTCCTCCTCACTGACTGAGGAACACTGACTGACTGACTGAGGAACACTGACTGACTGACTGAGGAACATCTGACTGACTGAGGAACACTGACTGAGGAACATCTGACTGACTGAGGAACATCTGACTGACTGAGGAACACTGACTGAGGAACACTGACTGACTGACTGAGGAACACTGAGGAACACTGACTGACTGAGGAACACTGACTGACTGACTGAGGAACACTGACTGAGGAACACTGACTGAGGAACACTGACTGACTGACTGAGGAACATCTGACTGACTGAGGAACACTGACTGACTGAGGAACACTGACTACATGTGACTGGAGAATAGGTTGAAACAAGTTCAGTCACCGCTTCAGCAGCTTTGGTTTATCAATGTATTTTTTCATGTTCATAGTGAGCTAAACAGTACTACAATGTTTTGATATTTGATAGGTAATTTGCAAAACACACACACGAAGCACATTTTCGATGTTCTGTCGTTGCAGCGTCTCAAAGCAGGTACATTATTTTGTCATGGAAATTGACTGTCAGCCGTCCCTCGGGGCCCTTCAGCTTTAGGCCCAAGGCAGTTGCCTGTGTTGCCTACCCCGTCGCGGCGCCTCTGGATTTGCTTTTGGTTTAATTTTTCAGACTGGCCATAACAAAGTGTCTTGTGACCAATGCAGCACCACACATGAGTTAATCTGAAACAAATTTCATTCAGTTTGCATTGTGCACTCTAGATTTATTAGTAAAGAAACCATCTGATCAAATCCAGACACTTCCACCAGTCAGACACAAATCGTAGCATAGTTCAGATCAAACACCTCAGCCAAAGAGAAGTTTGCTCAAGTTCAACAACAGAAGGGACCAAACCACTGTGAAACTTATCAAAAAGGTACCAACATGTTGGAACAGCACATATCAAATCCTGGCAAGGATGAGAAGGAGCCAGTGTGTGTCTGTTGTCTCATTGAAAACAGATAGAAGTCCTTACAGCTGATGAGTGATCGCTCCTTTCCTTCAAGCTACAGTGGAGTTGTCTGAGGAGAAGGGAGTTTCACACTCAAAGGTATTTCCATGATGAAAATACTGTATCATGCACTGGAGTGTAATGCTTCAAAATTGCAGACACAGTCAGCAATACATAAAACAATACATAAAACACTTTTTTAAATAAAAGTACAAAAGCAACATCACATTCACTACACTTCCCCTTTGATTTTCCAACTTTGACTGCATATTTTAAATATATCAAACATATTTTGATCTTAAATACATACATATACAATATAAAATACTATCACTTAAATATGATTTAATATACTATGTCAATGAATCAGTATGTCAGTTTAGTCTCTCAACTGGGTTTCCTGCAATGATTTTTAAGATCCAGCAGGTGTCAGTAATGAGGCACACGGCGATGCAGTGACACAGGACCGATACAGTTTGGGTAATGTGCCACAACGCTTCACGAGGCCTCATCGGCCCATCACTAGCAAGGAGTATCTGTCTGTCTCTTCATCTACCATCAACATCTGGATGATGTGAACAGGAAGTCCCCATTTTAGTCCTGGTAGACACGTCATGACCTCCACCTCTGGCTCGGCCTCGTGGCAGCACTTTTCCCTTCCCCCTCCCTCCTTTTCTTCCAAGGTGAGCGTGTCCTGTCTGCTGTGTGAGGTGTGGAGGAGTGCAGTCGTCAGTTGATTACCTGAGTGCACTCACCTGAAGCAGGGCGTGGCTTTCGTCGAAAAGAAAACAGGGGAACCGTAAAATTTGAATTTACAAAGAAAACTAAGACGGATGAACTCTGAGGAGCAGCAACAGGCGAGTTCAGCAGGAAGCTGATCCAGGCCTGTGTGGTCCTTCTGTCTGAGAGTAATATGTATAAACTGTATTATTAATTGTGAACTCTGTGTTGTATATGATGGTGCAGAGGACCGGATCACTTGTAGACAGCCTGGAACACTTTTTTTTTTTTTTTTTAATCATGACGGTCAAGCATGTGTGGAGTCAATCAATGGTTTGTTCATACATGTTAAAAGAGTCATATTATTCAGCTGTTCAACACTTTCACATGGTCTCGATGGTCCTACAATGTTTTATTCAAGGTTTCTTGCCCCAAATCCAGCTTTTCCTTGATTTTCCTCCATTTTCCCCTGATTTGGAGCAGCATGAAGACCAGAGACACTCGAGGACAACGCTGAAGTCGTCCTGACCGAAAACAAATCTTATTTACATTCGGATTCCCTCAGACGTCCAGACGCCGAAGGCTGGGTTGTTTTTCTATTTCTCCTGGATGTGATCGTTATAACGGAGGCTCTGTCCTTCCCTGATAACTCCCCACACCCGCCCCACTGGGAACTTGTCTCTGTTCAGGACTATCAAGGTCGTCTCACAACATCAGATGCCGGACTGGCACTGCAGAGAGAAGCAACAGTTCTGCTTCACCGCCTCCGATGGCCCCATGCCCCCCTCCACGCAGACACAGCTGGGGGTAGGCTAGCTGTGCACCCTTGGTGGTAGCGCACTGGAACCCCCCTCCCTCTGGCGGCGAGCTGCAAACCCCCCCACCCCCCATACCCACAAGTGCTTGTACCGAAGATATGTTGTAACCTGTGTTGACGCATTAAATGTGCTGAGGTGTTTTTTGTCCTAATTACAAACTGTACTCCCTTAGAGCAACAGTCTGAAATCTGCCTGTTTTCTCCTCTTCCCACCTCTTGTTGTCTCTCTTTCCCCAAGCTTTATATACAATTTCATTGTACCTGTACTTGTACTTGTACAATGACAATAAATGCGATTCTGTTTCTGATTTGAATATTGAATCATAGGAGCTGCATTCAGAATCTGCTGTGTCTCAGAACCCTCCCTGCCTTACCTCACCTACAATAGGGAACAGTGGGGCGGTGCCGAGGGTGGGGGGTCCAGGCTACTTAACTGTGGTCTGGGTCCTCCCCCGACTTTGCACCACCCACAATTTTAATCACACTTAGTCAAGCAGGGTCTTGAGGGGGTAAGCCGCTTTCTGGGTTCGGGGGGAGACTCATGGGGCGGGAAAGTGGGGGGTGGGTTATGAGGCTCCTGGGGGTGGAGAGTTGACTGTCCTCCGACCGGGGCCTGTTCGGGCCTTCGCTTTTCCTGGTCTGGGGGGCGGGGCTGGTCCGGGGCGCGGTGGCTGGGGCCATATCTGCCTTGCCGGGTTGGGGGGGGGGGATTGGGCCGCCTCCCGGGGTGAGGCGGGCCTTGCCGCCGGAGTTGGGGGGGGCTCTCGGCCCGCTCGGCCCGGGGGCCCTGCTCCGGCCTTTTCTCGGCTTGGGTCGGGGCCTGGGCCCTGTGCCCTTTATCCTTCTCTTGTGGGCTCCTCTTGCCTGGGGGGGATTCCTCTCTGCATTCTCTATCTGGTGCTTTCTGGGCGGGGGCGTGGCTCTCTGGGGTGGTTCGCTGGGGTCTCCCCGGGCCTGGGGGGCTGCTGTCTTCCGGGGTGGCAATGTCCGGGCCCGATGGCCTCAGGCCCCGGGGTGTCGCTACGGGTCCCCTCACAACAGTTTCGGCCGAACCCAGTGGAAAAACCACACACACACACACACACACACACACACACACACACACACACACACACACACACACTTCCACTCCTCACGAAAGGTGCTTCTGAAGTTGCTTGTTCTCTGTCATCATTTGCTCAAACTCTAAAAATAATGTTCCTCTTTTGTTGTTGCTTCTTTGTTAATTCATGTTCCTGCTTCATGTTACTGTCTAGATAGAGCTGCTCAGGCTGGTTAATCTAAGAAATCATCTTACTGTCTAGATAGAGCTGCTCAGGCTGGTTAATCTAAGAAATCATTTTACTGTCTAGATAGAGCTGCTCAGGCTGGTTTAATCCATTAACAGTTGTAAAGTATTTGGATCAGTGTGATAACTGCAAATAATATATGTAGCACAACAAGGGTATTGTATGTTATCCCCTCCCCCTCCCAAAAAGAAGGTTCATATAAGCTTTCAGTCTTACTCAAGTCTGACTTTAAAGTACTTTTCTACTGCACTGGTCACAAATCATATGTCTCCAAGTTAAGTTACAAAATTACTGGCAAGTAGCGGCAGCAAGTTGCCCCAGCGTTCACTGGGATGGATGGAAGGATTATGGATGGATGAACAATGGCTGGATGGATAATCTGCTGGTACAGAGTGCAGGTTAAAGAACCAATGAGGACTCTGGACAAGACATGGTTGTTGTTGCTGATGCTACTTTTGTGTTTTGGACTCTCCTGGATTTCTTTGAGATTGTAACAGACTTTAAGTTGTGAAATGTGCTGTAATTGTACTTAAAGCAAAAGAAATGGAGCAAAAACAAAACCCACACTTTCTTTTTCAAATATTTATTAAGATTATATTTTGGGAAACAATCACTTGTATATCTCACCTTAAAACCTCAAGATCTCTTTAAACAAGCAGTCTGCTGCAAATCTCAACGTTTTTAATGTGTTTGTCATTTGACCATTTTCTTTAACTATATTTTAACATTTCTATTGTACAGTGACCTTGGGTGTCCTGAAAGGCGCTGATAAATGAAATGTAATATTGATTTATTGATTTAGTCGTGGGGGGTGGGGGGGTATATATTTCACTGCCGGATGAAACGTTTTTCAAAGGACACAAGTTCATAAATTCCAAAAGAGATTTCAGAAATAGAACAACTATCAAAGTAGGAATATATATATATATCCCATAAGAATGGCTACAAAGGTTTTTAGAACCAAAGAAAAAACTAAAGAATGGTGTTATCACTGCCATTTGAAAATCTCTTTCAGGTCTACTTGTAGGTGCAGATCACTACTGTGACTGTGAAAAACCTGCCAACCAGCCTGATATACAGCATTTGACAAAATTGACGACTGGACTGGGTTAAGAGATTAAGGAAAGGACTTTCTACAAACTAGTGATAATCAAAGTAGTGGGGAGCTTCAGGGCTGTCTCACCAGAAAAACACATTTTCCCTTAAAGACTGAGATGCGTTGGAGAAAAACCAAAGCATAAGTCACAATTGTTGCAGGCCAGATTGAAAGACTTTATTAGAGTAGCTGTTGGAGGAAACACAATTCTTTATTGTCCACCACAATGTCTACCGTCCAGCTATTAAAAGCTGTCCCTCATCTGTCATTTCACTCAGTCTCACTCACATGCACCTTAATTACAGGCTGGTTGGCATCCGACATTATCCCCTCAATCTCAATCCCTTTGTACTTCAACATGAAGTCAGCTGCTTTACCTCTGGCGAAACAAGGGGGCTCGTCATAATACGATACAGTTGTTCATTGCACCCTACGCCCTCGTCAAAGACTCCCACTGCCAACCAGTTTGAGTACTCATTGAAGTCGTCGGGATTAGAGAACATTACAGCGATTTTTTCATGGGGTTGGTCAGTGTTTTTGAACAAGAGGTTGTAGGTGACGACGCCGACAGATCCACCATGTGATTCAGGATTCTTGATGAACAGACTGTCCCCCGATGCGTTGGAGGGAATGGTGGGTGGAAAGGGTGAAGCGCAGCTTCCACTGAAGGTGTACCACCTGTTGGGTGAGGAAAAGGTTAAAAGAGACAATCTGATGATATTTAGAGATTCAATTTTCGTGGAAAGCCTGTACCTGGGGTTGTGAAGAGAGTAGTTGCTGCATTCATTGTTTATGTATATTTGGCACTGCCGATATTTTGCATCGGCAAGCTCTGTTGCGATCCCCATTGATGCTGGATCTTCTGGATCTGCTCACAGAAATGAAACTCCTTGTCTGTTGAAGTAAAAAAAAGTTGTGTTATTTAGTCCTGCTGCTTTAGGAAAGCTTTTCCTGTCTGAAATGCTTACAGTCATTAATTGTTTATTGCAGTGGTCACTAGGAAATTTTAAATGAAAATATTTGAGCAAAGCCAAGAAAGAGTGAAATGAAGCTTCACCAAGGGTGAAAGTCAATCACAGAGTTTTATTGTATTATATCCACTCCTCTCAAAATGTTGGGGTTATTTGGCTTTGCAATGAAATGGGTGGAGCTAAAATGCAGTCGAACTTTTCCAGGGGACTAATGTGACCTTCTCTAAAGTCTAAAGTCCAACTGTTCAATGCTTCAGGACTTTTTGCACAACTTGCTGTTCTGTTACTAGAAGTCTGACAGAAATAGTCACAACAGTTGTTTGAGCTGTGAGTGGATGAAGAAATGTCCAGGTTCAGTTAGAATTGGTATTTAAACAGTCCTCATCATGTTCACATTTTGACGTCATGAGAACGAGGTAGTGTGTTGGATGCGTTGCTATATCAATACATTTGAATTGAACTGAATTAAATTAATCTTTTTAAAGTAAAAGTTTCCCCCTAATATTCCGTCCCCCATTGTTCTGCGATACTCCGGCTGCTCACATGACCAAAGATTAGGCAGGGAAATCAACCCACAAGTAAAGAAAACTGCATTAATTGCGTTAGTGTTTTTTAATGAGTTAAACGTTTGAAATGAATCACCTAAATTAATGCTTTCTTTGACAGCACTACTTATTTTACATAAAAATCTTGTAAAATTGCATTTATTGTTTATTTCACATTAAATCCTACTAGAAGATTTCCATGGACATTGTTTGTTGTTCATGTAATATCCACAGGTTGCTCTGTAAGGTTGTTTACATTTCTAAGGTATATTTCATAGAATTATTCTGGCAACCACAGCTGCCTTTTTGTTTTGTTAAAAACAAAATAAGTTTTTTTTTTACAATGCATATTTTTGTGAAAGGTTCAGCGAGCCACTACAGAAGGGTAACTCTGGACCAGAATCTGAATCCATAGAAAACCTCTGGGACAAGCTGTTAAGTCTGAACCAGAATCTGAAAGGCCTTCAGGCCCTCCAGGTCTCAGCAGGCATTAAGTCCACTTGTGAACAGCAGGAGACGTCGTCAAGCTGGAATTGATGCTGGAGGTCACCTAACAGTTGAGACATGCTGTGTTGTGGTCTACCCTCCACTGCTGTTGGCTTTTGTCACAATAAATTGTTCAAGATTCAGAAATCACCATTGATGGTTCTAATTCACAAGAAAGCCAAATATCTGGTGTATATGTGTGATATATCTTACCTGTTCAACGAGTGGTCGTCTGAAAGAGCTGCGAGCTGCACCGTCTGACCTGAAGACGAAGTTGAACAAGAGCCAATTTATAGTCTCCTTATCTTTTTATCTCATTGTGTTTGTTTGTACATGCAGAACATGAAGAAAGCTGCCAGCGTCTCTTGCTCTGATGTGTAAACAGAAGTGTGGCCTGGGATTGAATTGCACTTAACTCATTGACTGCCAGGCATTTTCAGCTTTGGGAAGTGCGTTCTGCCAGCGTTTTCAGGCGATTTGACCCAACTTTGAAGGGCCACAGAATATGCATTTTGTTAGACTATGTAAAACCAAGGGCACCAAATTAAAGATTAGGATCTCTGCTTTCATCTGGAAAAAACTGTTTGTTTCTACCTTTTACCGTTCATGAGCAATCTGTCGTAGAACATAGCAAAGTTTCACCCAAAACACCTGCTTCTGACCAAAAAACTGAGAAAACAAGCTTTTTGTAAACAGTAACTTATCAAGCAGAAAAGTGACTTTTATATGCATTTTTGTTGCTTTAGTGACTCCTCAAACATCTTAACACCTTTTCCAATATATAAATTATAAAAACATGACTCAGAAAAAATACTTTTGATGGCAAATTTTGGGAAATTTATTCACAAAACAGAAAATGCAACTTTTTTAAACCATCTCAAAAAGTACACAAATTTTGAAACAACAACAGAAATAGATAATAGAACTAGAAATGTATGAACTAGAAAAAAAGTGAGTGTGTGAGAGTGAGTTTGTGAAGAGTGTGTGATTGAGTTTGTGTGTGTGAGTGTGCGTGTTAGAGTGTGTGTGTGTGTGTGTGTGTGTGTGCTTTTTCAATCCTCCCAGGCCCAGTAGTTCGGCTTTGTGTGGTAGAAGGTGAAACAGTCTCCTGTGTGCAAGGGAACACGACACGCTGCGCACCACTTGTTGGTCTCCTTGCGAAGACCCCTACCCCCTACCCGACATGTTCTCGTCGGTCTCTCCTTCTTGCTGGTGGCCATCAGGTGGATGCCATCCAGATGGCAACCACTCATCTGAGGAATCCGGATCTGGTTCGCTGTAAGAGCCCGCGTCACTCGAGCCAGCCGGTGATACGCTCCGTGAGGCACCAGGTGTCTCCCGGCGCCGCGGTCTTCCTCCCCGCAACGCTGGCTCCCCAGATGGACCCTCACCTGGATCTCCGCTATCTCCCCTCTCAACCTCACTCACCGATCCGCGGGTCAAACTCTCCCACGGTGTTAACTGTTTATAACCGCCCTTCTTCGCCATGTCTCTTGCTATCCTGTCTCTCTCTAAACCGCTATCTCTCGCTAATACTAACTCCCGCCGCTCCGCTACCTGCTCACACCACTTTCTCCAAACACTCCACACACTTCCGCCTCTCGGCAGACTTTTGACCCCACCGATCGCGCAATACTGCATTCTAGTGGCATCGATTAATCATTACAGGTAATGTCTCAGTATAAAGGCTCATTCATAAGGTGCGCCAGACATTTCTACAGCCCGCTGTGTAAAAAAATGAAAAACTCGTCAAAGTCGTCAATGGCAGTGAGCGTTACTATACATTATACTCGTCAAACTCGTCTTTGGCAGCCAATGAGTTAATATACAAAGTGACTTATTGAACTGAGATACTGAATGTCATAGGCCCACTAAAAGTAACCAAATAGCAAAGATGAGCCAAAATGGCAGCCACAGGCATACAGTTGTTGTTCCGGCTGTTCTGCCCTTTCTCCAACTGGAGTCCCCACCTTTAACCCTTTGTTGGATCGAGTAGCAATGTCTCCCTTTAGTCTCTGTGTCCCACTCTCTCTGCCAGATTTGAGACATCTTCTTACCTACAAAGCTATAGTACTCTTGAGTACCCGATAGACGTGATTACATTGATAGAGATTATAGACATCGATCTGAAGCCAGCTTTATGGAGAGACAGGTGCATTATTTGGTGAAGCCACGCCCTGCTTCAGGTGAGTGCACTCAGGTAATCAACTGACGACTGCACTCCTCCACACCTCACACAGCAGACAGGACACGCTCACCTTGGAAGAAAAGGAGGGAGGGGGAAGGGAAAAGTGCTGCCACGAGGCCGAGCCAGAGGTGGAGGTCATGACGTGTCTACCAGGACTAAAATGGGGACTTCCTGTTCACATCATCCAGATGTTGATGGTAGATGAAGAGACAGACAGATACTCCTTGCTAGTGATGGGCCGATGAGGCCTCGTGAAGCGTTGTGGCACATTACCCAAACTGTATCGGTCCTGTGTCACTGCATCGCCGTGTGCCTCATTACTGACACCTGCTGGATCTTAAAAATCATTGCAGGAAACCCAGTTGAGAGACTAAACTGACATACTGATTCATTGACATAGCATATTAAATCATATTTAAGTGATAGTATTTTATATTGTATATGTATGTATTTAAGATCAAAATATGTTTTATATATTTAAAATATGCAGTCAAAGTTGGAAAATCAAAGGGGAAGTGTAGTGAATGTGATGTTGCTTTTGTACTTTTATTTAAAAAAAAAGTGTTTTATGTATTGTTTTATGTATTGCTGACTGTGTCTGCAATTTTGAAGCATTACACTCCAGTGCATGATACAGTATTTTCATCATGGAAATATCTTTGAGTGTGAAACTCTCTTCTCCTCAGACAACTCCACTGTAGCTTGAAGGAAAGGAGCGATCACTCATCAGCTGTAAGGACTTCTATCTGTTTTCAATGAGACAACAGACACACACTGGCTCCTTCTCATCCTTGCCAGGATTTGATATGTGCTGTTCCAACATGTTGGTACCTTTTTGATAAGTTTCACAGTGGTTTGGTCCCTTCTGTTGTTGAACTTGAGCAAACTTCTCTTTGGCTGAGGTGTTTGATCTGAACTATGCTACGATTTGCGTCTGACTGGTGGAAGTGTCTGGATTTGATCAGATGGTTTCTTTACTAATAAATCTAGAGTGCACAATGCAAACTGAATGAAATTTGTTTCAGATTAACTCATGTGTGGTGCTGCATTGGTCACAAGACACTTTGTTATGGCCAGTCTGAAAAATTAAACCAAAAGCAAATCCAGAGGCGCCGCGACGGGGTAGGCAACACAGGCAACTGCCTTGGGCCTAAAGCTGAAGGGCCCCGAGGGACGGCTGACAGTCAATTTCCATGACAAAATAATGTACCTGCTTTGAGACGCTGCAACGACAGAACATCGAAAATGTGCTTCGTGTGTGTGTTTTGCAAATTACCTATCAAATATCAAAACATTGTAGTACTGTTTAGCTCACTATGAACATGAAAAAATACATTAATAAACCAAAGCTGCTGAAGCGGTGACTGAACTTGTTTCAACCTATTCTCCAGTCACATGTAGTCAGTGTTCCTCAGTCAGTCAGTCAGTGTTCCTCAGTCAGTGTTCCTCAGTCAGTCAGTCAGTGTTCCTCAGTCAGTGTTCCTCAGTCAGATGTTCCTCAGTCAGTGTTCCTCAGTCAGTCAGTCAGTGTTCCTCAGTGTTCCTCAGTCAGTCAGTCAGTGTTCCTCAGTCAGTCAGTGTTCCTCAGTGTTCCTCAGTCAGTGTTCCTCAGTGTTCCTCAGTCAGTGTTCCTCAGTCAGTGAGGAGGAGACATGAGAGGAATCTTAGTTCTGTTAGGGTGAAAGAATTACTGGTGAACAATAGAACCTGTGTCACCTGGTACAATGTGCTGGTCCGTGTTATACCAGCAGTATTTGGTTGATTTCTACTCTAGAATTCATGTGTCTTTTGTAATCTAAGTATGTTGTGGAATGTGATCTATAAAGTCTCAGTTGGACTAGAAGCAGGTGAACAGGCTGTAAACAAAGTCCAGATCATGGCAGCTGCTCTGAGTTCACTAGTGGACAGAGATACACAACAGTAAGTTTACATTCACTAAATTCAAACAATAGTAATGTTCCATCTAACTGTGAAAAGTAATCCCCTGAGCCCTGCTTTCTACAGTCCCCCCATTTGTCCAGAAATACTCCACACGGTGCTCTGGGGTCTTGGATTCTCTGCTGCTGCAGTTTGTGTTTACAGGTTGGGCGACTGGACCAAGATGGCGGCTGTATTTCCTGCACCGCGGTAGCCTATGTGGCGTCTACTCTTTATTATGTCTGTGTATTTCATCACTCGCTCTGTTGATCAGCATACATGTAGATCAGGGGTGTCCAACCTCGGTCCTGGAGGGCCGGTGTCCTGCAGGTTTTAGCTCCTCCCAGCTTCAGCAAACCTCAATCTGATGTTGATCATCGTCAAGCTTGTAAAAAAAGCCAAGTGACGAGGCCTTATTGCATTCAGGTGTGTTGCAACTGGGAGAACCCTGAAACATGCAGGACGCCGGCCCTCAAGGCCCGGAACTGGGGAACCCTGAGGTAGAGAGAGCCCATATGGAACCTGTATTGGCTGCCTATTGACACTCTATAAGTAAAATAAAGAAAGAATTACCAGAATTCGTTTAACTAGAAGTTTGTTTTTCTACATTTGTTTTTATTATGCAAAGTGTGAAGCACAACTCCAAATCCTACACAGGCCAACATATCACAATGTTCTCAAATGTTTTGAAGAAAGAAAGATGGAAGCTGAAACATCTGCCCAGAAAGGAATGAATCCTTTCACATGCTTTTAAGACTATTTTCCCTGAAGCTCATAATATAACATTTTATCACTGCTTTGACATCTTTTGCAAGTCACTAATAATCAGATTACATTTGATCCCACATCACAGAATAGATCATCATAAAATCTGATTAGAAAAAAGAAAGGAAGTAACTCTGATGTATTGTGTCCATACTGTGTTACAAATGAACGCACTTGAGGTGGTTTTTAAAGTAATAAATACTGAATCTGTAATCGAAGTCTCTATGTTTAACATATCTGAACTTGTTGTATTCTTCACTGTTGCCCTTGTGAGATTGGTGGAGGACGAACATGGACGCTGGATCATTGCAGGTGGCGACCATCAGGGTACCCAGGCCATCCGTGAAGATCTCTGCGGACAGAGGATATAAATATAACACTAATATAACATAAGGGGAAACTTGGAGCCTTAAGCTGGGGCCCCAAGTTTCCTACTGATTTCCTAATGAAAAATGGCGTCCGCTAGAATCCAGATAACATTTTAAACACAAAGAAATCCAGATGTATGAATCCGTGCCTATTCATGAATCCAAGCACATTTCCTTTGTACATCCTGATCAACGTGGAATTGAGCACACATGTTGGAGTAGCTGACTGCTCCTTGTCCTCACCCTCATTTAATTATGTAAATCATATTTAAATTAGCCCTGCACCTGAGATTCCCCTCTGCATCAGCAGAAAATCAAAACAAAACAATGAGTAAGACGAGATAGAAGAAGAACTTCAGAGGATGTGAATTGAAGACGCTTCTCGCCACGGGCACAGATTTACCTGCCTGTGGCGCCCTCCGGAGGGGGTGTTGATGCCTGTTTCGTTCAGGTCAGAGGGAGACTTTTATTTATGTAGATTGGCTATCCCCCAGTGGGTGCTCAATCTTTTCAGTGGCAGTGATCTTGATCACACACTGTTGTTGCACATTAATGCAGATGTGCACCGGGGGAAAGGTGGGGCTGATGAAGACATTTCACACTTTACACACGGGGTTATTAATATAAGTATTTTTCACACAGAGACAATCTGGGGCTTGTTACAAAGATCTGAAGCTGAAGTTCAACCAGCAAAAAGCAGCAAGTCACTAACTTTAACCACTGACTACTCTTCTCAGCTTCAGCGCTCTGTTCTTCATGTTGTTTAATTCTCTTTAACAAGAAATTCAGTCTTTATAGGTTAAACCCAAGGCTAGAACCTCGGCTAGTCATGCAGAACCATTTAATGTTTAAACAGTCAACCTAAAACTCAACATCTGGGCAACAAGAAACACCCGTCACTCACATGATCCAATGGTTTGGCTCACTTGAAAAATAGGTGGGTTCAAAGAAAGGATGCTATGACCTGAGGTGTTTAAAACATCGAAGTGTGTGAGTGAGTGTGTGTGTGTGTGTGTGTGTGTGTGTGTGTGTGTGTGTGTGCGCAGCAGGGAACACTTAGACAATGATGTAGTTACTATGCCGGGCCACAGGATGACGCTATTACCTGTTTTTGTAATGAAATGACACAGACATGTGCAGAGGCCAATGCACTATAAACGTGAAGACAATGGAGAGCACCCGACATCCGTATGGACTGATGACACATCAGATGCTATCAGGGGAGAGTCTCAACTATTAAACTACCGATAGGGACGATATAACTAAAATATGGACCGCAAGTCATTCCAGCACGGGGGCGCCATGTTTGTTTACTGGCGCATGAGCAGAAGGAACTATTTACCACGAGGAGGGATACGTCTGAGCAGTAAGAGCGCTCCATAGCCCCCAGCAGTCTCTGCAGGGGAGCCTGAAAGAAACGTTTGACCTTGGGAGTATAAAAACTTCTCTGAAGCAGTGGATCTGCACACCGATGTCGTGTAAACGGACCCCTCAAATGTGAAGAAAGTTCTGCTAGTTTTTTAAACGGGACCTTTGCCTACGGTTCAGTTTGAGGAACCAGTTGTAGACAATAAATACCAAAGGCATCTAACTATTCTGCTTCAAGTTTCTAAGTAGCTGTGCAATCATATTTTAATTTAAAACACAGGAAGTTGACCGATGAGGTCAAACCTGCAGTTTAGTGTGAGAAGAGGAACGTGAGGTGTGAGACTGAGTTGGTGTGTGCGGACTCACCATGGTGCGCCACGCGCTGCAGTTTGGGGTCGAATCGAACTCTGCGTATGGCGTCGGTACGACCCAGGAAGAAGTTGGTCATTCCATTGACCAGTGCACATTGTGGGTAGCCTGGAAGTGAATGGTAGCTCTTTCCAAAATGTGTGTGCATGCAGCCACCCTCTGTTTCATTTCCTTCCTGATAGTTAACGGTGAAGAAATAGCGCCTCCCCACGACTGCTCCGCCCACCTGGAACAAACGTAGACCTGATCACACCTGTGTTCACATCCAGGAAAGTCCACTTTGTACGTGGACCATGTGCAGCATCAGGGTCTGGAAGTGATCAGATCAACAGCAGCACTAGGGTTTGCACATTACCAAGAAGGTAAAACGTTGGATCACATGTAAATGATTCACCTACGTCCACAATAAGCTTTTTTCCTGAACATGAATGTGAGCAGAACCACCACACCGTTCTCTGGCAGCTTCATTCTTTCATCCATTAAAGCTTCAGCGGGACAGATGATGTCCCACTGGAGTTCTTACATTTGTTCTTAGCTCATCGTGTCGTCAAACTGATGTCGTACAACCTTTTTTACTTCCAGCTTGCTCAGAGTAGCAGCTGATAATCCTAAAATACTGATCAAGTCACAACGTGTGAAGGAACCCTGACATGAATTAAGCAAAAGAAACCATCTGTGAGAAAGTGGAAAAAAAATAACAACAAAAAACTAGAAAGTAAACAAAAAGTTTGTTTTAATAATAATAATGTTTGGAAATAATATATAATAATACAATTTGAGACACTTTTAAACAATGACTATTGAAAAATGTATCTTGATTTGTATTCTAGAATAATTTGAAATTTCACGGTTTGTAAATTAACTTATACTAATTTTGGGACGTAAACAAAGTCTCACCAGGTCCAGCTCAGGATTGGCCTCCATCACCTCCACAAATTTCTCAATCTTCGTTCTCTCTGAAAACAAAAAGTCGTCGTCCACCCACAGGAAGTACTTGGTGGTTACCTGGGAAATGGCCAGATTCCTCCCAGCGAACCAGCCCTGAGTGTGAGAAACATTTCACCGTTTATTTCTTTTCCTCATATCAGGTCCAAGGAAACACAGCACGGGATGTAGAATAGAATAGAATAGAAGAGAAGAGAATAGAATAGAAGAGAATAGAACAGAAGATCAGACTGGGCTCCTTCGGCCTCTGGTCTTGCTGGGGCTAACACCGCCCTGGGAGAAAGGATAAAGGACGCTCATGAGAGGAAGAGAGAGAAGCTTCAGGACTTGGTTGAGGACTGATGGAGGAACGGGTGGATGACCTGGCGGATGCCAGTGGAAGTGGGCAGTTTGGGATTTGAGACCCAGTCCCTGAGCAAGGCCTCCAGCTCACTGGGCATAACCGACACCAACCGGAGTAGAACCGCCAATAACAGCAGTAGAACGCCACTGGGACACAGGAAGAGCTGTGATCAGCCTCGGTCGGGTCGCCTGGAGGAGGGAGTCTCTTGTCAGACCCAAACCCCAGAGATTCCTATAAACCACACTGACCATGTGTCCAAGTTTGAGCTCCAGAAGACGCTTCTGTCACTTTAACTTCATTTAGAGGGAAAAGTAACAACATGCAAATACTCACATTACTACAGGAAAGTAGTGCTGTGTAGTATTTGTACTTTGTTGACGATACTAATTAGTATATTATTGAGTATACTAGTCTAACAATGTAACTTCACTTATACTTCATACTGTAACTTGTAGTTACTTTATTGTCTGAAAACCTTTGGATACAGATGCTCTTTCACTTCCAAACCCTACAATGTATACATGTAGCAGCAGCTGTACTCAAGTACACATATTCAGCATGTTTTCCACCTCTGGAGTGTAATATCTTTAAACTGTGAGGAAGCTGTTCTGGACCTTTTCTGGAGGCATGATGTGGTGTTCCACGTTCTCTCCAGTGATGGCTTCAGGTTCCATGCTGTCGTCTGCGATGATGATCGGTATTCTGGGGTAATAGTTCCGTATACTGTCCAGCAACAACCTCAGTTTTTGGTATCGCATGAAGGTTTTCATGGTGATGGTGACTTGAGAGTTGATGTCTGAAAGAAGCAAACAAAGAGTGTTGCTGAAGCCATTTTTGTTTTCATCAGTTCTTCTCTTATGGGAATTCAATACAATTACGTTTTGGTTCATCAGAAGTAAAACAATTCTAATTCAAATTATCACTCACCGAATATTTCTGTAAATGAACATTGAATAGGAAACTACTTCATTTCTATATAATATATGTTATGTTCCTTTCTGTCGGTGGGAGGACAAACTCACGATGGAGGGCAGGACGCACAGGTTGGGACTCCCACCGACCAATTGCTATTTTAACATGTGGACAGGGAGGGGTGGGGAATTGAACCTTCAACCTTCTGATTGATAGACAACCACTCAGCCACAGCCACCCAACTTGTACCAGCTCTTACCAATGTGGAACCAGTGGTGGTTTCATGAGAGCAGCAGATTGTTGAGGCGTCTTTATCTTATCAGGGATTTATTCTACATTTCCTTCTTCTGTTTGAAGACAAATGTCTGTCCTTTCTGACAATCTTTGAACTGACTCGATGTTTGTTTTGAAGACAGTCAGAAAAGACAGTTGAGTCCAACCAGATTAGCAGATTAGAGACAAACAGAGACGATGGTTTCACACTAAAGGACACATTTAAAATACTTTTTTAGTAGGTTGACTCAGTACTTCAATCAGCAAAGTCTTTTAGTAAAGTGTATGTACTTGTAATTACTTCAATGTGATCTACGTACTGAGTAAAGGAAGGGGGTCTCCTACCTTTTCCCATGTCCCACAGGATTGGCACTTTAGGTTGCTTGATAGAAATGGAGAAAAAAGCTTCATGGTCCTCGAAACGGAAGTTAACTGGGTACAAAAGAACACAGGACAGGATCTTTCTTTTAAGAATTCACGAGTAGACACCAGGAAATAAACTGACTGCAGTTTGTATTGATTGATATCAATAACAATCAGTGACGTTCACGTCCTCAGGGAACATTTATACTGTTTAAAGACACTGAAAAACAGATGTGTGCACCTTTATGCGTCCATGTCTCCTTTGCATTGGAATGAGGAATCAGGTCAAGGCCGAGACATTTACATGTCCTTGTAAGACTGTCGATGTCAGCAGTTCTGCTGAGTGAAATCAGTGTGTTCAGTTCAGTCACTGAACAGATGTGTGAAGTTCCCTCAAACTTAGGCTATTTATTTTGGTTGAATTGATGGACACAGCGGAGGTAGAATTATATTATTTTGTACGTTAGTGAAGATTTTAACAGCATCAATGTCAATAGTAGAAACTTCACCTCCAGGAAAGGAGTCTGTAACTTCACTCCTGATCACCTCATCAACTCTGACTTCACTCTTGAATCACATTTACACTCCGCTTCAACCTTTCAAATGAACATACATCGTTTATGTGTTTTGGTTACATAAAGGTTTGGCGTTTACACAGAAACATTTTGAAAACAATGTGCGTTTCCATGGAAACAGCATAAAGGTTGAAAATGATGTAGTCTTGGTGTTGGACCTCTTGGTGAAACCGCACACACATGCATTCTACTGGACAGACGATTGGATCGTTGTTACAGAGACTGTCAACCATAAAACTACCAAGTCGCAGGAGAAGATTGACTGGGACTCATGGCTCTCTGGAGGAAACGTTCTTCTTATTGTTCGTACAGTCTGTGATGTGATTGAGCTGAAAGAGTTTTCCTCCTCGATGGATCACCTCGGATCAGGTGTGTTTGTGCATAACTGAGCACCAGGTGAGACTAAGAAGGAATGTCAGTCAGGAATGTTGCGTAAATCATAAAAGTTATTAGTTTACTGCACATTTTGGGATATGTGAGGCCGGTCAAGGACTCAGGTCTACAAAGGATGCAGCTCGTGAGCTGGGAGTCAGCTATAAACTCATGACAGGAAGGGATGACATGTGAACACCTGAAACTACGATCTTTATTAACAGTTGTAATATCATGAGAGTAAAACACAAAACACACTTCAGGTCAGGATCTCTAACTTCACATGTCTTCAGCACTTACCGAGGTCTTTGCTGTTTATGTGGTAGTCAGAGCTTTTGTACATCAGGTTCTCCAGCTGGTCGTTGAGGGTCTCCAGGCTACTCGACTCGATTGTCATCTCATTGGTACCACCACCTGGAGTTTATTCACGAGGACACATTTCACATCTTCGGTTAATGCCTGAGCACTCCATCATTTTCTTTCCAGGTCAGTCCACACGGGATCGTTAGAGTAGAGCCAAGCCCAAACATCTCCCCGGGGGGACGCCAAGACTCTTTCAACCCAACCCAGAGGTCATTCTCTGCCTGGTGTCCTGGACCAACCTCAGTTGGATCTTCCTGATTGACCTCGAACAGGAGGCGACTTGGGACATCCTAATCAGGTCCTCTCATCCATCCGGACTGGCTCCTTCCTGTCCTCCTTCAATTCTTCCAACTGGATAATACAAGCTGTATTCTCCAGGATCATCTTTGGGATTAGCCTCTGAAGGATGTAGTAGCTTATTTATGTTGAGTTCTGCCACTCTCACCACCTGCTTCATGTCCTCCTGGTTTCTAGTCTACAGACGGAGAACAGCTGGAGAACCACTGGAGAACCGCTGCAGTAAAGAGTGCTCAGTGACTGATGCACACAGCGCTAATTTATTGTGCAGAGACCCAATAAACAGTGTTGATCGACGACCTGATGCCAGAGCAGTTTGATGAGCTGATAAATCATGATCAGCTAGTCGATAGTCAGTGAATGTGATGAGCTAGTAGTGAAGGTCCTGTCCTGGAGATCTACACCACTCTGGCTCAACAGTCAGGACCAGTGATTTAAAGGTCACATTGTCAACATTCTCAGTTACACCAAGGAGTGTTTTGGTGACTTCTTCCATGGAAACGAAGAGTGGACCTCTCAGACGTCCTGTAGCTCTGAAGCTCATAAAGTCTGAGGGTGAACGCTCACCTTTGACTGTAGCAGATGATTTCAGCCTGCTGGTCAGGAAACCTCTGGAAACTTTCAGGGACACCTGTGACAAACACACCTGGGACTGGTTAGAGTATCCACACTGGATCATACCATCAAACTCCAGTCAAACCATCAACTCGTCCATCCAGTTCCTACTGCCTGACTCTGTGGCCCCGTTTACCGCGTCACTTCGAGTGCAAGCACAGCTTCTTGGTTTTCATTTCAGAAACGTTTTGTGTTCAGACGGAAACATGTTGAAAATGAGGTCCAAACACACGGAAATGACAAAAACGCTGAAATCACCGTAGTTTTGCTGTGGAGTCATTAGTGGGTGTTGTTTCCTGTAATAACACCACTGATGTATAAACACACAATGTGAAGCTTTGAAGCTTCAAACTGTCTTATATCTTATTGTCAGTCTGTTGTTTGTGAGAAAAACAGTCTTCTAGATGATGGTGTAGAAAACTTTCTACATGATGGTGTAGAAAACTTTCTACGTGATGGTGTAGTAAACGTTCTAGATGATGGTGTAGTAAATGTACCAGATGATGGTGTAGAAAACATTCTAGATGATGGTGTAGTAAATGTACCAGATGATGGTGTAGTAACTGTACCAGATGATGGTGTAGTAAACGTTCTAGATGATGGTGTAGAAAACTTTCTACATGATGGTGTAGTAAACGTTCTAGATGATGGTGTAGTAAATGTACCAGATGATGGTGTAGAAAACATTCTAGATGATGGTGTAGTAAATGTACCAGATGATGGTGTAGTAACTGTACCAGATGATGGTGTAGTAAACGTTCTAGATGATGGTGTAGAAAACTTTCTACATGATGGTGTAGTAAATGTACCAGATGATGGTGTAGTAAACGTTCTAGATGATGGTGTAGTAAATGTACCAGATGATGGTGTAGTAAACGTTCTAGATGATGGTGTTGTAAATGTACCAGATGATGGTGTAGTAAACGTTCTAGATGATGGTGTTGTAAATGTACCAGATGATGGTGTAGTTAAAGTTCTAGATGATGGTGTAGTAAACGTTCTGGATGATGGTGTTGTAAATGTACCAGATGATGGTGTAGTAAACGTTCTAGATGATGGTGTTGTAAATGTACCAGATGATGGTGTAGTTAAAGTTCTAGATGATGGTGTAGTAAACGTTCTGGATGATGGTGTTGTAAATGTACCAGATGATGGTGTAGTAAACGTTCTAGATGATGGTGTAGTAAACGTTCTAGATGATGGTGTAGTAAACGTTCTAGATGATGGTGTAGTAAACGTTCTAGATGATGGTGTAGTAAACGTTCTAGATGATCCACAGTGAGAGATTTTCCAAAAGGTTATTTTTTAGTCGCTGTGAGTAACATTGTCGTGTAAACGGATCCCAAAACGTCCAGATATTTTACCGTTGTGTAAACGGGGCCTGTAGCTCTCCTGAGTACTTTGACGCTGGATTTTCTCTTATCGAGGTAACTTCAGCATTAATCCTGGGTTTTCTGTACTACGGCGCTCGCTCACTTCTCACCAGGATAAATCTCCCCGGCAACTTACGCTGAATGTCTAACCTGCTCTTGAGCAGGTTACGTTCTCGATAAGAGGTCAGAGCTCCGCCTCCTGACCAATCAGATCTTTGGAAAATGCCCCGCCCATTCTTAAATGATGGTGATTGGTGGGCAGGTTCAACACTGAGCTGCAGCAGAGCAGAGAAATTAATTGAGAGTGATCTTTTTGACATAATAAAATAAATCCTGGTCTCTGAGGCTCTGAAGGATGTTTTTGTTCTAAGTTCCAGGTCTGTTTGTCTTTATGAGGTTCATGATCACACCTGACTGAACTGCAGGAACATGAAGTTATGGAACAGAACTACTCCTGCCTTCACGGTGATGAATTAATATTCCAACATAAAACAACTGGATGAAAAATGTAAAGTTAGAGAAGAGCAGTGAGGAAGTTCTTTCCGACACGTTTCTGCTGTAATAAAGTGAAACTGAGTGATCACAGTCCGTTTATATCTGATAAATTAATCTGGTATAATCACACCAAGTCAGCACTAACAAGTCAGGAATGTTCTGGCTTTGGCTGCAGCAGCAGTGTTGCTTTATCCTGGTGGATGTGTTTTAATTCTTCATAATCTCAGAGAATAACTGATCCCTCAGTAATCTGTAAACTGCTCTGCAGGGTTTCTCCGTGTCTGTGATTGGTCAGACGCTGCAAACTCCGCCCCTTTCACGTGAACGCACACACGTAGGTCTGGGTTGAACCAGCGGGTTGATAACCTGCTTGGTATAAGTTAACCCAGGAAACAGAGAGAGATCCTGGTTATGTTTATCACGGGTCGTAGTACGGGCCTCGGAAGTCCTCCATCATGTCTCTTTGTTCAGCTGGAGTGAGATTGTCGACACCACCCGATAAAGTTCTCTGTACTGACTTCATGGCTGCTTCCATGGTTGTGCAGGAAGGTGAAAAGTTAAGAACCTTTTAATATCATACAGACCTTGTAGCTGCTTCTTTGTTCTGCAAACAGCCTCAAATCTGAAATGAAAACAAACAGATTAATTAGTGCTGCAGTTTCATTTATTTTCAGGTTCATGTTGAAGATGTTGAAGCTTTCAAGGGTGGAAATCCTCGTTTCATATCCGAGAACCTGATTCTTCCAGCTTCAAACTATCACAGGCATCATTTACATATTTAAGGCCGGTTGGCATGACAACGGCGCTCGGAGCAACTGAGAATTTAGCTTTTCAAAAACGGCTCCCAGGGTGGAACTTTTTGAAAACGGTGTGACTACGTCATCATGTAAACGGAGGACAACCTTCCTGATTCTTTATCAAAATGTTTGAACTGGTGCACACGGCCAAAGTGTGTGTAGATAACTCTCCCTACCTTGGATCCAGATTATTTAACTCGTCAGAGTTTCTCTTTCACTCCGTGGCTGTGCCACACTTCCTCCATACTGTGTGTGCAAAGTCCCAAAGGGACGTCACGTAGGTACCTGGTATCAGAGTCGGGGTCAGAGGTCGCACTGTGTACCCCTGGATGGGGTACTGCAGAGGAGAGTTGGCTAAAGCGTACTGCAGTCTGGGCTGTCGAAACGGGTTTCTGTTGAGGAGGTGAGACTGTTCAAACAGTACCCATGTGGATCGTGTGCACAACCAAAGGAAGGAGTAACGCTCATGTTGAGGGTGAAACTCACAATTCACTTGATTTGAAAAATGAGCGATACATTTTAATGAGCCAACATAAAACTGCCATACTGTTGTGATATTAGTTACTGGTTAAATTACTTTTAAGATTTCAAGAGAAAACAAAACCAATTTACATTTACGTTGACATGACAACGGTGATCGGAACCACTTGAAAACACAACTAGAAACAAAACAGCTCCCGAGGTGAAACTTTTAGAAAACGCTCGGACTCCATTGTCGTGTGAAGGAGTGAGAAGGAGTGAGAAGGAGTGAGAGGAGACTTTCTGGAGACGCTCAGGCTCAGTTCTGATCAGACCACAGCTGTAACCGTCGAGGTTATGACTCATTTACTCTTCAGTTCCTCCATCTTACCTGAGTTTGTACTCCTCATATTCCTGAGCTCGGCGTTGCTCCACCTCCTGTTGCTGCTCTTGAGGGATGTAAACCTGCAGCAGCGGCTTGAGAGGACAACTGCAGGAGCTGGGCTGGCTCAGGTGGGAGGGGAGCAGCGACCTGGAGGAGGGTGGGGGTGTGGGAGCTGAGTCACACACACACACACACACACACACACACACACACACACACACACACACACACACACACACACACACACACACACACACACACACACACACACACACACACTCACACACACTCACACAGCTTTACCTGTTTGTCGTCCCTCTGGCCTCACTGAGCAGTTCTCCTGAGCTGAAGATCTGAAGGGGAGATGGAACCAGAACCACGAGGGCCACAACCAAAACCCCCTGAAGCCACAATGGACGGATCTGTAAAAACACACACACACACACACACACACACACACACACACACACACACACACACACACACACACACACACACACACACACACACACACACACACACACACACAAGTTGCTGTGTGGTCTTTGCGATGGCTGGAGCGCGGCCGTCCGGTCAGCAGCTCGATGGACTGGGAAAGCGAAGAGGAGCCGGCTCAGAGTGGTTTGGTTCCAGCTTGGACCTCCAGCCATGTAGCCATGTTTTGGTCTGAGGTTGGGCCTGGGGGAGAGCTCCAGTAGAGCTATAGAGTAACACTGGAGAACAAAACGGCTTCTAACAGCCTGGGCTCAGCCCGGGCTCAGCCTGGTCCAGGAGGAAAACTATAGCGGGCCTCCAGAACACAAGAGGTAGCACTAATGTCACTTTAAATGGCTTCAGCTCAGATGATGAGTTTGCCAATTCTCTTAATTGTTTTTACAATCATTTTAATGTCCTTGATTTTAGCAAAGACACACAGGAAATAACCCTCAAACTGTGTGACATCCAGCACTTCTCTATAAAACCAGAGGAGGTGGAAAAAGCTTTTAAATGCTCAAATATTAATAAAAGTCCTGGAGCAGATAACATCTGTGGCCGGCTACTGAAAACCTGCTCACAACAACTGAGCCCAGTTTGTAATAAAATCTTAAACAGATCCTTGGAAGCACAGCATGTCCCCCGGATCTGGAAGGACGCTGTCATTGTCCCGGTCCCTAAATCCAATCGTCCCACGACTCTCAATGACTTCAGACCGGTGGCCCTGATATCAATCATCATGAAAATCTTTGAAAAACTGGTGCGTTCTGAAATCTTGGTAAATACTGAGAGTTCAATCGATAAATTGCAGTTTTCCTCCGGGCCCAGAAGAGGAGTGGAGGACGCTGCACTCACTCTGCACCCACTCTGCTTAACATGGTTTTTAAGCAGCTGGAGGGGAGTGGGCGTCACACACGGCTTTAATTTGTCCATTTTTCTTCTGCTTTAATACGATTCAACCACACATTGTAACCTGGAGGCTTTTAGAACATTTTAACCTTAACAATAATATGGTGGGCTGGATTTTAAACCTTTTAACAAACAGGACATGGAGGGTGAGAGTCAACGGGTGTACATCAGATAAACTGTGCTCCTGCACAGGCTCACCACTAGGGGGTGTGCTCTCACCATTGTTATATATTATTTACACTAATGTGTCAGAGCACTTTTAAAGACCGATTTATTTTAAAATATGCAGATGACTGGTAATTGTGAGGCTGCTACAGTCAAATGAAAACAGTCATGTCCCTGTCATTGATAACTTTGTCCGGTGGTGTGAAGACGCACACCTCCAGCTCAATATGTCTAAGACCGAGGACATGGACACTGACTTCAGGAGAAACACAAATACACCTGAGCCCACCATCATCCAGGGACAAACGATTGAACGAGTACAATCATATAAATATCTGAGGACTCTCGTTGACTCAAAGTTAAACTTTAAAGAAAACTGTGAGGCAGAGAACAAGAAGGGACACCAGCGTCTCTTCTGTCTGAGAAAGCTGTCCCGTTTCAATGTGGACAAAACCTTGATGACACTATTTTATCGTGCTTTTGTCAAATCCGTTTTATCTTTCTCACTGGTGGCTTGGTTTGGAAACGTTCATTTAAAAGAGAGGAACTCTGTCAGTCAATTAATAAAATGGGCCAGTCGGCTGATTGGACAGTCCCAGCTGAGCTTACAGTCGCTGTTCAACAGGCAGCTACAGCGGCTGTAAACTCCATCTCTGGAGATGACTCCACCCCCTGACCAGAGAGCTCCAGCTCCATCTCTGGAGATGACTCCACCCCCTGACCAGAGAGTTCCAGCTCCATCTCTGGAGATGACTCCACCCCCTGACCAGAGAGTTCCAGCTCCATCTCTGGAGATGACTCCACCCTCCTGACCAGAGAGTTCCAGCTCCATCTCTGGAGATGACTCCACCCCCTGACCAGAGAGTTCCAGCTCCATCTCTGGAGATGACTCCACCCTCCTGACCAGAGAGCTCCAGCTCCTGCCATCTAGACGGAGATTTAAAGCCCCAAAACTGAAGACGAGCCGCTACAGGAGCAGTTTTGTTCCTGCTGCCTTTTCATTTTTAAATCAATCTTGAAAGCTCTTTACTCTTGGGTCTTGTTCCATAATGAATTTTGACCTGATTTTTTATCTATTTATTGTTCCTTTTTTAACTTTATCAACAAATTGTCATAATGATTTTTCATGGCTCCTTCTGTTTATTTAGTTATTGAATTATTCACTTTTTCAGTTAGTGAGTCTGTGAGTGCCCGTCTATGTCTGTGTCCCTACTGTCTTTTACTGTCCTGCGTTTTAATATATCTGTTTTTAGATATTTAATAAATAAATAAATAAATAAATAAATAAATAAATAAATAAATAAATAAATAAATAAATAAATAAATAAATAATATATCTGTATGTACTGTCAGATGCCCTCTCTGCTGCACAAAAAATCTACCTTCAGGTATCAATAAAGTTACTTTGACTTTGACTTTGACTTGGGGCGGGATTTCAGATCCAGATGTGAAAACTTTGTTCTGCCCCTCCTGGAGAGTAGCGGCGGTGAAAGATGTGGAGTGCTGCCCCCTGCTGGGACGTGCAGAGTGGGGGTTGTTTCTTTGTTCTCAGAGGAACATGTGCTCCATGGCTTCTTTGTTTGAATCCCTGAGCTTTGGTCCCAACAATGTCGTCATGAGTAGGAGAGCAAGAGTGATGTCCGTGGTTTGGAGATTCTTTCACATTAATGAGATCGTAAGAGGAAAGTAAGACGGATTGTAAATTATGTTCTGACAAAATATCAAGAGAAAGAGAAAGACAGTTCCTACAACACCAGAGTTAGAACGATGTCGCTCAGTAGTTAAACTGCTCAGTGGATCAGGAGGGTTTTACTCTGAGCCATGCTACATGCTACATGCTACATGCTAAAGAGTTTCTGGGCTCACACACCAGTGATGCTACATGCTAAACGTGATCCAACTATGACTTTTACGCTGGAGATGACGTAATGTTGACGTAGAGGCTGTGTGGCGGCAACACATAACCTTCACATTGTTTGGGTATGGAGTATAAATTTAAGTACTCATATCGGTACTCTGTATTGGCGAGTAGCTAAAGGTTACTCGTGGTACTAAGTGGTATCGGTGCGTCCCTATTGTTAACCATAGAACAGTCTGGATGTCATTCAACAGTTTTCATCTCAGCTATTTTGGCTTTTAGTTATTTTTACTCTAAAATGTGTTGAATGATTGTTGTAAAGTGCCGTCCGATGACTCCGCTCACGTTCACTAATCCTGCCTTCAGTGGAAATCCCTCAAGTGCTTCTCTGCACTTTTTCACTGAGGTGGATTTTGCTAGACATTCTGTCCATCAAACCTGAAACATGCAAACCAGTGAATATGCATCTACATGAAAATCATGATGTTGTTTCTGATATTTCAGTAAAATTCAGAGATATTTTGATAAACATTTCCAAGGAGTTCACAGAGCAAAGCTGCCATGTTGCAACTTTATGTGACAAACAGCGAAGGTTTAAAAATGGTATTCACATGTTCTTGTTTTAACTTTCGAAAACAAAGGCTGACGTTCCTTTCATTTCTTTGTTACGCACAAATAAAAAAAGAAAAATACAACCCGTGTTCAGGATTAGTCGCTTCAGAAAACCTTCATCATCGCTCACAAAAACATGAAATGAATGGAAGCCTGCGGCACACCAACATTATAACTCACAATAAAAACTTAAAACCCAGTTAACTAACAGGATATCATAAGATTTTTACCATTTTGTCTGCGACAGTTCCAGTCTGGTTGTCTTCATGCAGAGAGAATAACTGAGTACGAGACAGGTGAGCAGTAAACCTGAGCTGACAGGTGGAGCCGACAAACCTGTTTGATTGTCAGGAAGGGAATTATGATGGGATCTGGTTGAAGATGAAGCTGGTCTTCTCACTAGAAGTCATGAGACAGGACGCAGACGTGTCTGTCCCTGTCAGACGATTCATACTTAGAGTCGAGGGTTTCATGTTTTAACACAACTCATGTCTTAATTATTACTCTTGTCTCTGGCATCCTTCTATCCTTTCCTTTCATATTAGTATTGTCAGTATAACCTCTCTGTAAATGTCAGTTTGTTTGTATGCCGATGACGTACCTGTGTAGGTTTGACTCTCGTCTCTGACACAAAGGCTTTAGCTCAGCATCAAATAGTTTTAATCCCTGTTCAGTAATCCAGTTCCGTCACAGAAAGTTGTCGGACTGGATTGAACCCGGTTTTCTGTTGATGTGGTTTCCCTTCAGGCAAAATGTTTTAAAACAGTTGAAGATGAAACTTCATATGTGGGCGTCTTCATTTCGTTTCTGTTTGAAATCATTTTTTAAGTCTTCTTTTTTCTCTTTTGAACATATTCCAGATATTTTAGTGCTTTAAACCTTTGATTCACTTTATTTAGTGATTTAATAAAAACCTTTGTAGCCATTCTTATGGGATATATATATATATAGATAGATAGATAGATAGATAGATAGATAGATAGATAGATAGATAGATAGATAGATAGATAGATAGATAGATAGATAGATAGATAGATAGATAGATAGATATAGATATCTATATATATAGATATATAGATATATATTCTTATATTCCTACTTTGATAGTTGTTCTATTTCTGAAATCTCTTTTGGAATTTATGAACTTGTGTCCTTTGAAAAACGTTTCATCCGGTGGTGAAATATACAGTATTTTGCTCCATTTCCTTTGCTTTAAGTACAATTACAGCACATTTCACAACTTAAAGTCTGTTACAATCTCAAAGAAGTCCAGGAGAGTCCAAAACACAAAAGTAGCATCAGCAACAACAACCATGTCTTGTCCAGAGTCCTCATTGGTTCTTTAACCTGCACTCTGTACCAGCAGATTATCCATCCAGCCATTGTTCATCCATCCATAATCCTTCCATCCATCCCAGTGAACGCTGGGGCAACTTGCTGCCGCTACTCGCCAGTAATTTTGTAACTTAACTTGGAGACATATGATTTGTGACCAGTGCAGTAGAAAAGTACTTTAAAGTCAGACTTAAGTAAGACTGAAAGCTTATATGAACCTTCTTTTTGGACATCTTTCCAGGATATTGCATGGATGTCTTCTCTGGAAGTCATATCAATGTCAATGAAAGAAAGAAAAAAGTGCAAACATAAACTTCTTGTTTCACTGAATCATGTCAAAACCAAAACCTGTTTGGCTGCTTTAACATCTAAATAACCTGGGAAATACCTTAAAGGGGTCATATTATGTCAAATTCACTTTCTACTGGTTTTACAACAGCAATAATCATCCCCATACCTGGAATGTTGTCCCAGAAGTGAAGACAGTCTGTCCTCTCAGCCAATCAGAAATCAAACCCTATATAGTGTCATCGGGGGTTTAGCCAATCACAATCAAGGTAGGCCCTCCCTTTGACTCCTCCCACAATCAGGCGGCTCTGCTCTGGCACATGGCACGATGAGAGGAAGTACTTCCTCCTCTTCCCAAGATGGGCATGTGTGGGCGGAGCCAGTCCAGCTCACCTAGACACAGCAGATTCTGAATGTAGCTCCTATGATCCAATATTCAAATCAAAATCAGATTCAGAATCGCATTTATTGTCATTGTACAAGTACAAGTACAGGTACAATGAAATTGTATATAAAGCTTGGGGAAAGAGAGACAACAAGAGGTGGGAAGAGGAGAAAACAGGCAGATTTCAGACTGTTGCTCTAAGGGAGTACAGTTTGTAATTAGGACAAAAAACACCTCAGCACATTTAAAGCATCAACACAGGTTACAACATATCTTCGGTACAAGCACTTGTGGGTATGGGGGGTGGGGGGGTTTGCAGCTCGCCGCCGGCGGGAGGGGGGTTCCAGTGCGCTACCACCAAGGGTGCACAGCTAGCCTACCCCCAGCTGTGTCTGCGTGGAGGGGGGCATGGGGCCATCGGAGGCGGTGAAGCAGAACTGTTGCTTCTCTCTGCAGTGCCAGTCCGGCATCTGATGTTGTGAGACGACCTTGATAGTCCTGAACAGAGACAAGTTCCCAGTGGGGCGGGTGTGGGGAGTTATCAGGGAAGGACAGAGCCTCCGTTATAACGATCACATCCAGGAGAAATAGAAAAACAACCCAGCCTTCGGCGTCTGGACGTCTGAGGGAATCCGAATGTAAATAAGATTTGTTTTCGGTCAGGACGACTTCAGCGTTGTCCTCGAGTGTCTCTGGTCTTCATGCTGCTCCAAATCAGGGGAAAATGGAGGAAAATCAAGGAAAAGCTGGATTTGGGGCAAGAAACCTTGAATAAAACATTGTAGGACCATCGAGACCATGTGAAAGTGTTGAACAGCTGAATAATATGACTCTTTTAACATGCATGAACAAACCATTGATTGACTCCACACATGCTTGACCGTCATAATAAAAAAAAAAAATAAAAAAAAAGTGTTCCAGGCTGTCTACAAGTGATCCGGTCCTCTGCACCATCATATACAACACAGAGTTCACAATTAATAATACAGTTTATACATATTACTCTCAGACAGAAGGACCACACAGGCCTGGATCAGCTTCCTGCTGAACTCGCCTGTTGCTGCTGTTAAGATATTAATTCTTAATATAACTGCTCCGCTTAAAAACTGTGTGAATGATACTAACTTGTTATGAGGAAATTTGCTAGCGCATGACTAACAATCTGCTGAGGTCTGCTCTAATGATAAACAACTTTAGATACAGTGATCATGGTTGCGCAATGCTGTCTGTAAAATCTGCTTATCTCAGTATTTGTAGGAGATATAGCGTATGAAACAGGAACTTGAGAGGGGAGATCGAAACCTTGACTGCAATCTGGGGAAACCCATTACAACTGGTTCCTCTGGCTGACCTCGCTCAAGTAACCCCGTGACCACAGCCAACCCTGCGGTGCCCCGTGACCACGAGACTCACCAATTGGACCGCCCTGCCTGCGAGCAGATGAACGCATAAATACACATTTTGCATAGGTAGACACGTCTTTCTTCCCGTGAAGTGCTCGCAGTTCACATCGCTCGGTTTAGAGTAGGAACCAGGACCCAGAATTCTGTAAATTCTGATTATTGCTTGGTCACTGCACTTCAATATAGTCTGAAGATTATTTTTTAAGAAACCTGACTCATGTGTCTTCCTTTAGTTCGACTGGCAACAAAAGGACTTGTGGTGCAACTAACGCACGCAAAAGTCAACAGCTAAACAACACAATAAAGTGGCCAAAACAAAATAGGTAAAACGGTTTCGACCGTTGAATATAATAACATGTAAACACTCTTTAACTGTAGTTTTTATTTGATAAAGATAACATAAGCTAAAGTTTTGGTTCATAAAGCATAATTGAATACAATACAAGATTCATTCTGAAATTTAAAAACGAGTTGGTTAAAGATTGTTAAAAGGTAAAAGCTGGTTACTCATGATGCTGTTGATGACTTCCGTCTCTTCCTGGATCAGACCGAGCGACGGGCTGCTCTTGTCCTGCACGTGGCCGTCTTGAGGCAGAGGAGACATGCAGGGAGTCATGTCTGAGGAGGAAGGACGCTGACTGACGTCAACACATCTCAAGTGAAGCTGTGTGTTTTACACACTCATTTCATGTAAACAATTGTGCTTTTTATTATTTTATTCATCATCGCAACCTTGAAATATTGAAATACGTCACATAATGTTTCAGTAGCTTCTTATTTCTGCAGTTTAAAGGTGTGACAACCTTTCAGTTCAATGCAAATGAACAGAAAATCAATCAAATCTAACAAAACCTTATTTTTACCAAAATGGTGGATCTAGATTCAGATAATTAGCATATTATTATCAATGACAACAACATTAATAATATTAATAACAACCCGAAATAATATTAATTCCATGGGTCTCTAAGGACAACCAAGGTCATGGTGAAACATTTTATGTTCAATTCAATATTGTAATGACAAAGCAAGAAAAAAGGCATTTGAACTATGACTTCTTTTTCAAAGTGAGAGAAGAAATAGAACTTCAAAAGATAAAAATTTAAATGGAAGAAAAACATTTTAAAAGAAAAAGAACAAAGATATGTAAAATTAAGATTTAAAAATATATGACTGAAACACTCAGACACAAATAAGAAAGAAAGAAATTCTCGTAAAAACAAAAAGTAAATGAAAAGATAACATTAGGTAGAGGATCTTTGAAATTAACTAAATGTGGAAAATGGCTCCAAGTGTGTGATAAATGGTTTGAATTCAACTGATTTTCCTCTGATATTTGTTGGGTTTCTCCCTGTTAAAAGCACCAAGAAATGACTTTGTTGTATGTGGTGCTATATAAATAAAGTTGAATTGAACTGAATTGATATTCTGACAGATTATTAAAATGGATGAACATTCTGGATCTGTGTTCTGGCTGTAGCACTTCTTAAAGATTTGACCTGCAGGGTGAGAGTGAAATGTGTTGTTGATTCAGCAGAAAGCTGCAGTGAAACTCTTCTTACCAGCAGGAGTGTTGTTCGGGACGCTCTCCAACTCCTGGACGATGTTGATGTCCAGCAGCTCGAAGGACAGAAGATCCTGAAGCCGGACTCTACAGGTGTAGTTACAGGTGCTGTTGCAGGCTCGGCTGCAGGTGCAGTTACAGGTGTGGTTACAGATGTGGCTGCAGGTGCAGTTACAGGTGTGGTTACAGATGTGGCTGCAGGTGTAGTTACAGGTGCTGTTGCAGGCTCGGCTGCAGGTGCAGTTACAGGTGTGGTTACAGATGTGGCTGCAGGTGTAGTTACAGGTGTGGTTACAGATGTGGCTGCAGGTGTGGTAACAGGTGCAGTTGCAGTTGCGGTGACAGGTGCAGTTACAGGTGTGGCTACAGGTGCAGTTACAGGTGCGTGATAAAGACCGACATGTCATCACATGTCAGATGATGCTCTGTCATGTCAGCCAGGTAAAAAAAAATCTTCCCTGTATTTTATCTATCGTTTAAGCATTTTCCAAAATAAAACTCAATGCAGACTAACGGACATTTAAATGGACATTTTCAAAATAAAAACTTTTATTCTCTCTTTGCGGCATCGCACCTGATGATCTTCAGACCAGTAGCGTTCCGTGGTTCGGTGGGTGGGAAGCTCTGCTTTCAATGATCCGTCACCTTCACACGTTTGAATCCCACACACAAAGAGGAGGTTCAGAACTCTTCCACACACAGACGGAGCGAGAAGGAGATGGAACTGCAAACCAGCGGCCCCAGTAATGTCCAAGACCGTGAGTGGCAACCAGTTCACATCCAGACCAACGACAACCTCCCAAGAAATCAGTGTCAACATGGACGAGTGATAGAGACTTTTCAAAGTAGTGATGGCCGAGTTCGTCGAGTTAAAGTGCAAGTTGGGGAGCGAAGACCTCATGAAAAACAAGACCCTCCGTCCAAACCCTGAGATATTGAGACCAATCCAGAAATTGGTACTCCTTCTTAAGAAGTGATTAGAAGAACGAGATTGATAACACTACATTTGTTGATTTATTGTATGATGCTACAGTTACACCGCTGATCGCTTAACTTGTCATACTTAATTTCGAGTCAAAAATCCTGTACAATTAATTACTTCCGTATATTTGTTCATTCATTGTACTATGTACTCGGATTTGGTGGAAGTGTAAATGCCTGATAGAATTTCAGAGAAGCTCTGCTCCGCATTGGAAATTCACGTATCATTAAGATATTGTGGTCCAACAGTGCCACCTTGTGGTCAGCTATGTCATCGTTTTATGGAGCAGCAGTCACTTCCTCCAATGTTTTTTTTGTCTGTGTTGAACGTCGTACGTACTGCTCCGTCTCCATCAGCAAGCGGACCAATAAATTCAATTTACAAAACTTAATTATCCGTTTGTTTATCTGCGGGACTCTGTCAGGAAAGTTTATATTGTTATTTACTCCATTACTTTTAATTCATTTTAATTTACGAGCTCCAAACCAAAGACATGTATATTGACGGCCCCAATGGCTGAAACCGTGAACTAGCGCCCTTTGGAAAGCAGATCGAGGTATGAAAATGTGGCTAGGATGCTATGAAATGTATTGTTGTCAAACGATTTATTCATTTGATTAAAGAATATCATTCTTTAGTTGTATATAAGTAGAACTTTACATGTTATATGTGTATCAATTACTAGTGTATTGTTTGTGGAACTCCAGAAAGGCGTTTTGTTTTGCTTCTGTAGTTTTCACAGTGTTTCGTTGATTGATTGAAAAATAAATCGACACAACACCCGTTTTGAAATTGTTTGCGTCTTCCAGTAACTACATCCGAGGGGCTGCTACACTGTTCAGTGGGAAACAGGTGCAAATGGCTTTGTGAGTGTTGAAGGTTGCCGACCCCTGGTCTACAGCAACATATACACTTCCCCACAGATTCAAAAGGACACACTCTGGACCTGGTGTGCCGAGGCAGTGTGTTATAATAACTTTTAAGGTAGAAAATATACCCGAGAAGTTTTGAGAATGTTCATAGAATAATTTAATACAAATATATTTCAATGTAAAATATAGAGCTACATTAATTCTTCCAGCATTCACACAGTTCTGTATAAATGTCTGTAAAGAGACTGAAAAGGAGGCGAGCATTGTTTCTGTCTCTATTCTGGATGGGGGCGTGGCTTAAAACTGATATGACATCACTGGATGTGGCTCAGTTTGAGCGTGGCTTTGTTGTAGTATGACACCACGGGGCACTGCTTTCATCTTATGGTTTTCATTTTGTGGCTTTGATCTTTTTGCTTAGGTCACAAGCCATGAGAGCAAAGTTCAGTTGGTTTATGTGACTTTGACGTGAAAAGAAGCATACAACATTCATCTCCACTAGGAAGAATAGAAAGATATAGAACGAGAAGTAGAAGTGTTGATAAACTTTAACAAGTTCAAACGTAGCTGGAGATTACAATAGTTTTTGAAAAAGGATCTCCAGATGATGGCTGAACGGTTGGAAGCACAAAGACAAAAGACTGGGGTCTCCTCAGAGAGCCACCACCCTCAAAGAATGATAAAGGTCTTAAAACGAGACATAATCGAGCTGAAGCTTGATAGCAGAGACACAGCCATTTTTGACCTGAAGACAGATGAGAGTCTTCCTACAAGGTGCCAGCTCACCTCTGAAGAGCTGCCTCACATAAAAAACCAGAACCTTCCAAAAGAAGAGGACTGGAGGCTGAAGTGCATAGCTCTTAAAGAGAGGCTCCGGAAGGAGGTGAAGGAGAGAAAGAGGGAGCAGCATGAGGCGGAGGCCCTGCTGGCTGAGATGGAGGAGGAGAAGATGGGTCTGATGGTTCACCTTGAGGTCTTCATGGCTGAAAAGACGAACAAGAACGAGACCCTGCAGGCTCAGTATGAGAAAATGCAGGCTCAGAAGGAGATCCTGCTGGCTAAGAAGAACAGCCTCCACTTTGACAATGAGACCGTGTTGGCGAGGCAAAATACCCTCAAGGCGAATAATAAGACCCTGACGGATCAGAATGAGATCATGATGGCTCAGCTTGAGACCCTGACGAATCAGAATGGGACCATGATGGCTCAGATTGAGACCCTGATGGATCAGAATGAGACCATGATGGCTAAAAACAAGACTGTCCATGCTGAGAATGAGACCCTCCTGGTCCGCCGAAAAACCCAGTTGGCTAAGAACAAGACTCTCCATGCTGAGAAGGAGACCCTCCTGGTCCAGCAAAAGACCCTGTTGGCTGAGCAGAAGACTCTCCATGCCGACAACGAGACCCTGTTGGCTGAGCACAAGACTCTCCACGCCGACAACGAGACCCTGTTGGCTGAGAAAAATACTCTCCACGCTAAGAATGAGACCATGATGGTTCAGATTGAGACCCTGCTGTATCAGAATGAGACCATGCTGGCTAAAAACAATACTCTCTGTGCTGAGAAGGAGACCCTCCTGGTCCAGCGAAAGACCCTGTTGGCTAAGAACAAGACTCTCCACGCTGAGAAGGAGACCCTCCTGGTCCAGCAAAAGACCCTGTTGGCTGAGCACGAGACTCTCCACACCGACAACAAGACCCTGTTGGCTGAGAACAATACTCTCAACGCTAAGAATGAGCCCATGATGGTTCAGATTGAGACCCTGACGGATCAGAATGAGACCATGATGGTTCAGATTGAGACCCTGACGGATCAGAATGAGACCATGCTGGCTAAAAACAATACTCTCTGTGCTGAGAATGAGACCCTGGTGGCTGAGCACAAGACTCTCTACGCTGAGACTGAGACCCTGCTGGATCAGAGTGAGACCCTGCTGGCTGAGAACAACAGCCTCCACGTTGAGACTGAGATCCTGCTGGTTCAGATTGAGACCGTGACGGATCAGAATGACACCATGCTGGCTAAGAACAAGACTCTCCGTGCTGAGAATGAGACTCTCCTGGTCCAGCGAGAGACCCAGTTGGCTGAGCACAAGACTCTCCACGTTGAGAATGAGAACCTGTTGGCTGAACACAAGACTCTCCATGCTGAGAATGAGGACCTTCTGGTCCAGCGTGAGAACCTGTTGGCTGAGCACAAGACTCTCCACGCTGAGAAGGAGAATCTGTTGGTTGAGCAAAAGACTCTCCATGCTGAGAATGAGAACCTGCTGGCTAAGCAAAAGACTCTCCATGCTGAGAATGAGAACCTGTTGGCTGAGCAAAAGACTTCCCGTGGTAAAAATGAGACTCTGTTGGCTAAGAATAAGACTCTCCACACTGAGAAGGAGAATCTCCTTGTCCAGCGTGAGAACCTGTTGGCTGAGCAAAAGACTATCTACGATGAGAAGAAGAACCTGTTGGCTGAGAACAAGACTCTCCACGCTAAGAATGAGACTCTGTTAGCAAAGAATAAGACTCTCCACGCTGAGAAGGAGACTCTGTTAGCAAAGAATAAGACTCTCCACGCTGAGAAGGAGAACCTCCTGGTCCAGCATGAGAACCTGTTGGCTGAGCACAAGACTATGTACGATGAGACTGAGAACCTCCTGGTTCAGAATAAGACCCTGCTAGATCAGAGTGAGACCCTGCTGGCTGAGAAGAATACTCTCTGTGCTAAGAACCAGAAGGTCCAGACCAAAACAAAGAAACTTCAAGTTGTGCAGACCCTCATAGCTCAGAACAAGACCCTCATGACTGAGAAGGAAACCTTCAATGATGAGAACAAGACCCTCCATGCTGAAAAGATCAGGTTAGAGGAGGCCACCAAGGTCTTACAGGAGGAAATCCAGGCCAAGAAAAATAAGAAAAGAGGTTTCTGGAGGCTGTTTTCAAGAAGAAAGGAAACTCAGAAGAAGAAGGCCGGAGAAACAGATAACAGCTGCTGACTGAGAAAATCAGTCATGGGGTGGAAAGTCCAGGTCAGTGAATTTCAATGAAACTTTGCATTCATGTTCCTTTTGATGAATTAAAACAAAAACAACTACTTTTACATCAAAATTTATTTTGGTTGACATGGAAACAAGCTGCAATGATTTATGCCATATTTTGGCTCTTACTGGGAGCAGTCTGAATTTTTACCAATCTTCTCAGGAACATGTACAGAAGGGTTTGCAAAGTAAAAATTAACTATACACATCATTGGAAGGTATAACTCTTGTGCTTTTCAGACACATGTTACTTTATGTCAGGATATAATTTTTTACCCTGAAAATATTAGTTTTGTTTCATGAAGTTTCCCTCTTTTGTAAAAATAAAACAAGGCCATCTTCATTGAGCTGCTGGTACTATAGCGCCCACTACTGGGCTATACCCATATATTGTGCTGAGAGAAGGATACCTGTACATATAAAGTTAATCAAATTTGACTTCTTCCTGTGTTAAGAGGCAATGCCAACATCTTTAAAGTTTCACTATTTTCATGGAATAACCTGATATGTATCAGTTGTTTTGTTCAGAGTTTATGTTGTCAGATCTTTGAGAAAATTGTTTGTATTTTTTGTGAAAACATAATTCATGGTTTGTCACTTGTTAAAATACAGAATGAATGATTCTTTTTTTAATTTCATAGATAACTGCAAGGTATCATTTCCAGTTGACTTTGGAAAAGGAGGAAGAGGCGATGCACCACGAGAGGTAGGGAGGACAATCAGTTTGGGATTTTACTGTGTTATTGGATCTTCAGCTGGACTGCGAGTTGTGCGAGGGTGCTGGTATTGGAGTGAGTCATTCAGGAGGATAAGTTGCGGACTGAGCGTGTCAGACATCGGCTGCCGTTGTCCAGAGGGCGGCTTCCTTTGTCTCCCCGTGAGGACGTCAGGAGACGGCGAGGATCCACAGAATTTTACCGGACGTTGCTGGAGTCGTGGTGGGTGAGAAGGATGGAGTTTTTCCCCTGCTGCCGGGTGAGACTGTGATTTCCTGCTGATTATCCCAAGGAGGGATTTCCTCGGGGAGGAGTGTTTCACATTCGCTACCAGGGGGCTCTGCTCCCTTTCTTATGAGCGCCAACGATAAGTGTACCAACTATAGTGAAAGCAAGCTTGCTTAAAATAACTGTGCACTGTTCTAACCCAAATAAAGACTATAAAACATACTTTTACACAGGTTCTTTTCTTTTCTTGTGCTGTTCAGTTATATGTTCTTAATACAGATTCAAAATGTGCCTGATGCTGTGTCTGCGTATTATTTAATGGTGCCGGTTCACACTTAAGTGGTTATTAGTGTTTTAAGTGTCCGTATAGTGAAGATTTTCCTAGTACTTCACTGTAACTGTAGATGTGAGAGACACTGTGTACCCTAGACAATTAATATTCATTGAAATATTCCCTATTGCCATGTACTACATGTTATTGGAAGTTAATAAGGGTTGATGCTCCATCTAGTGCAGCGAGCCAGTGACAAAAGGTTCTGACATGTTATGAAATGTCTTGGTTACCAATTGATCAAACACATTTTCATGGGCGTCTTTTCGCACCACAAGTCCTTTTGGTGCCAGTCTAAATAAAGGAAGACACATGAGTCAGGTTTCTTGAAAATTATTCTTCAGACTATATTGAAGTGCAGTGACCAAGCAATAATCAGAATTTACAGAATTCTGGGTCCTGGTTCCTACTCTAAACCGAGTGACGGGAACTGCGAGCAGTTCACGGGAAGAAAGACGTGTCTGCCTATGCAAAATGTGTATTTATGCATTCATCTGCTCGCAGGCTGGGCGGTCCAGCCTGGGGTCACGGGGTTACTTGAGCGAGGTCAGCCAGAGGAACCAGTTGTAACGGGTTTCCTCAGATTGCAGTCGCGGGTTTGATCTCCCCCCTCAAGTTCCTGTTTCAAAGGCTATGTCTCCTACAAACGCTGAGATAAGCAGATTTAACAGGCAGCATTGCGCAACCATGATCACGGCATCTAAAGTTGTTTATCGTTAGAGCAGACCTCAGCAGATATTTAGTCATGCGCTACCAAATTTCTTCATAGCAAGTTAGTAACAGTCCCCCTTTTGGCCTGAGCCAACAGATCAGGCCACAAATCAGTTAAACATATGACATATCTTCTTCAATATGGCCATCATCAAAATCAGACGCAGTTGGAACAAAAATAGACGAGTCATCAGTCCGAACCATTTGATAGGCATGTGGAGGGGGGCGGTCAAGGCTGGACTTTACAACGGCAGTCACAATAAGTCTGTTACAGAGGGAACGAATGCAGGGAATACAGCAACAGACACATGTAACTAGAACAGATAGAAAAATGGCCATAGCAATCAAAGCAGAAGTAACAAAATCCTTATATTTACCAAACCAAGCAGTCATGAATTGAGTGAAGGGATCCGGGACCGTACCTGAAACCTCCTTCATCTCTCTGGATAGCAGTTGAAACATATTGTGTCTTTAACGACGAGCGTAGGGCAATTAGAAGTGGGCAAAGGAGTGAGACGAGTCGTGTTAGTAAAGGAAGAAGACCGCGCATGTCTAGAAATGTTAGCCGTAGCGGCTGTAGGTGTATCAAGGAAGTAAATGAGCAAAGGCGGCAGTGGTGCTAACATCCAGAACAAAAGACACACACACACAATATCGCCTGAATGAACCCCGATCGGTCTTGCACCGTGTCTGGCCATGATTACGGTCAGTCCTCTTCCTGGAGAGGCGGAGCCAGAGTACACTGTGAGAGATGGTACCACGTGGGTCCTCTTCCGTGAAGCCTCACGGCGTGAGAAGTCCTCTCGACCACTTTGAAGGGGCCAGTCCACCTAGGCTCAGTCCACTTTCGTTTGAACACCTTCAAATACAGCCACTGAGATGGTGCTGGGTCTGGAGGGGGGCGGTTTGTCGTTCTCAGGAGGATCTGACGCCACCTGTCTAGCAAAAGCAGAGACCAGAGCATTGAGAGCCTCATAGTACGGCTTATACTTTACGTGTTCCACCGTGTCTCCAAGGGACAACGCTGCTGTTGGTCATGGAAATTGTTGTCCATGTTCCAGTTCATAGGGTGTGAAACCTGTAGAGGAGCAGATGGTACTTCGAACAGACATCAGAGCAACCGGCAGTGCTTGAAGCCAATTCATGCCAGTGTGTTTTTGGATTTTTGCTAATTTCTGTCTGAGATTCCCATTCATACGTTCAACTTTTCCTTGTGACTGGGGATGATATGCTGACCCGAATTTATGCCTCAGTCCCAGTGCTTGTTCTACAGCCGGCAAATGTTTGTTATTGAAGTGTGTACCATTGTCGGACCGAATTAATTAGGGAAAGCCGTGCATGGGAATGTAGTAGTTAATCAAACACTTAACCACCGAGGTCGCATCCTCCGATGCACATGGATATGCTTCTGGCCACCTGGTGTATGCATCCACCAGGACCAGGAGATATCTTTTGCCACTTACTCTCTCGCCCATGTCAGTGGAGTCAATCACTACTTCATGTCCTGCGGCCGCTGGGACAGGGAACTTTCCTCCGTCCGGAGTCAGACCTTTCTTCAGGTTCATCTGATTGCAGATTGAACAGTTAGTCACAAAGTCATTCACAAAGTCAACCATATGCGGGTGCCACCAATGTCTGAGCTTGGCCAAAACAGCTTTCTGGCCAACATGTGCCGGTGAGTAGGCTTCTTCAACTAATACCTTCAACAGAACCTGTGAAGGAATAGGACGTCCACCCTTACCTTTCCACAGCCCGTCCTCCCCTTTTATTGCCCCTGAAGAGATCCAGCCAGATTTCTCTTCAGGTGAAGCCTTACCTTGGTCATGGAGCAACATGTTCAGATCAATCTTTGGTCCCATGGGCTGTTTTGGTTCACTTACCATTAGTTGTAGGGTTGGTTTTTCCCAGCTGCCTTTTTGGCTTCTTCGTCAGCTTTGGCATTTCCTCGGTCAACAAATGTGTAACCCTTGCTGTGTCCCTGACACTTGATAATAGCTACCTGTTTTGGTTTGAATAGAGCCTGATATAACCTTTGAATCTCTGGCCCATGTTTAATTGGTGTTCCCGCTGCTGTTTTAAATCCTGCCCTCAGCCATTGTGGTAATTCAACATATATAGCTCCAACTACATATGCTGAATCAGTGTAAATATTTACAACTTCATTTTCTGACAATTCCAAAGCCCGAACGACCGCCATCAGTTCTGCTCTATGGGCAGACTGTTGTCCTTCCAATCCTTGTGCTTCCCATATCTGATACGTGCAATCCTGTCCTTGTCCTATCCATCTGGGTGCCTGTACCACTGCATATGCTGACCGTAATTCACCTTTCTCGTTCCCGTAGCAACAGCCGTCTGTGAAAATAGTGGATGTTAATCCCTCTGTAATAGGCTGAGCAAACAAACCTTCTCTCACTTGATTTTCCTGTTGCGCTCTTTCAGCACATTGGTGTGGTTCACCTTTCAACATTCCATCAGCCATGTTAGTGCCTTCACGGATATAAGTCAGATGAGGTGCACACAGGATCTTTTGAAGTCTGGTTTGTCTCAACGGAGAGAGTGTGAATGACATAGATGTGACGAATGAAACAACACTATGTGACGTCAGTATCGTCAGTGGGTGTCCCAGGACCAGGTGGGATGTTTTTTGCAAAAGATTTGCCAGTCCTGCTGCAAAACGAGTGCAACTTGGCGCTCGCTGTTCAGTGTTGTCTAACATTACAGAGCAGTACATCAGTACGTATCTTGCTCCCCCTTTTTTCTGAAAAAGAGCCCCAGAAACTGAGTGCGGTTTTTCAGAAACCTCTAAATAAAACGGTAAAGAGTAGTCTGGTCTCGTTAAAACAGATGCAGATGCCAGCGCTTGTTTGAGAGCAATAAAACATTCTTCACACTACATGAGTCCACAGAAGGGGATGAGTAAGATTTTTCATGCCCACGGAGGCGATCATGGATCGTAAGGGTGCGGTTAGTTCGACATAGTCTGGAACATATGTCCTGCTGAAACCTGTAAGACCCAGGAAAGACAGCATGTCGCGAACAGTGGTGGGTTCTGGATGGTTCAGGATAGAGGATTGGTGGGAGGAACTCACTGCCATACCAGTCTGGGTCACCAACCGGCCCAGAAACTGTACAGTGGGCCGAACAACCTGAAGTTTAGATTTAGAGACTTTAAAGCATAATCCTGCTAAATGAGAGAGCAGAGAGTGGGTAGCAGCCAAACAAGAAACTTCTTCCGGAGCCGCAATCAGCAAGTCATCTACATACTGTACAAGAAGAACATCGTCTGGGAGTGTCCAAGGTTGTCGGAAACTTTTCAGAACCTGGTTGAAAATACTTGGGGATAGCAAAAAACCTTGAGGCAGGCGAGTGTACCGATATTTACAGTCTCTGTGTGTGAACGTGAAGATGTCACGCAAAGCTGGATGTAAAGGGAGACAGAAAAAAGCATTGGAAAGGTCAGCCAAAGAGAAAAACTTGTGTAGGGGGCTAAGCTGGGACAGAGCAGAGAAGGGATTGGGGACCGATGATAATGGGGAGGAGGTAACAGCATTAATCAATCGCAAATCATATACCATTCTGTATTTACCTCCCCCTTTTGCAACCGGAAGAATGGGGGTGTTCCAGGAGGCAGATTAGGGTTCAAGCACACCTGCCTGCAAAAGGCCCTCAATTACCTGGTGCACGCCCTCCTCCGCCTCCAGATTGGACTTGTACTGGGACTTGTAAATGGGATCATGGGACAGGAGTGTAAATGTAACAGGTGGAATGTTGATGAAACCTATGTCAGTTGGTGTAGTGGACCACGTCTTCTGTACCGTCTGAGTCAGTCATTTCTCTACCACGGTCACATGTCAACCACTGTTCTTCGGCGGTGGCAGAATCCTCTCCTGTCAACAAAATCTTGTAAAATTTAGTGGAGCCTGAAAACCAAACGTTGGGGAGGTACGTAGGCTCCCAGTCAGTTAGAGAAAGAGCCTGCTCTACCATTGGACCCAATTCTTTGGCCTGGTGACCTGATCCTAATGCTAACGAAATATGTGGGACAGCAGTTTCACTCATTTTGAACCAGGGCAGCAGCGAGTCAGATAGTTTCACCACAGCAGCCACTCCCTGCGGTCCAGCCACAATGCCAACAGACGATAGGGTATGTGTGGTGCCTGCCAATTGAGTTTGAAACATCTGTTGGTATTCAAAATCATCATTGCGATCATAAAACAGAGTGCAATGAAATGAATCAATGGGAGGAGAGTAGGGATGGAGAGCTTGTAGCCAGGGTTGCCACAAACGAAACTGCGTGAGGATCGAGGACGATGTTGGCTCTCCAAGCCTCAACCAGTAGATGTTAGCCCCAAAGGAGACTTCTGGTTCAACCATCTGTGGTAGCATTCAAGAGAGAGTCTGGCCGTCATAGACATGAATCAAAACAGTTCCATCAGGCAGCATCACAGATAATCCATCAGGGGAACAGAGGATGCTGGCTCCCAGCTTGACTAGTAGGTCTCTTCCCATCAGGTTCACAGGGCATTGGGGTGAGTGAATGAACTGATGTAAGAGTACCTGCTTACCCACGCTGACAGGCAAAGGTTCGGTGAGGTGGCAGGTCTCCGTAGTCCCAGAGAAACCAATGAGTGGAACAGTGTCAGTAGATAGCTTTGCGGTTGGGGGTAAAACAGAAACAGTTGAATACTGTGCCACCGTGTCTACCATGAGAGGAATGGTAGATCATCCCACTATGGCTGTCACACATGGCTCTGCCACCTGCCCTGGGTGTGGCTCCTCCGGGCACCCCTATTGTCTCTGTGTCCACTGGCCCCCTTGTGGTTGAGGGGCGAACTGTGTGTTGGGTGCCTGGTGCGGTTGCGGAAGTGGCATCGGTTGCAGCGGTGGTGGTGGTTGCTGCATTATCTGGGGAGGCGGTGGAGGAAACGGTCCCCTGGAACTGAGGGTTCCAGGGACCGTGAGATAACCAGCATTACACTCACACGCCAGGTGTCCAGGGGCTACACACCGGAAGCAGACTATTGGTTGATACTGCATCGGAGCTTGCATGCGTCGCTGTGGAACCCGTGGCCTCTTTGGCAGGCTGCAGCGGTTGCGGAGGGGGCGGCGACTGTGATGGACCTTGCTGCTGGTTCATTTGTTTGGATTTTGCTTTTTCAGACGACAGTCGCTTCGCCTCCTGTAATTGTAAAGACAACAATTCGTTAGTTTTGTTATCAGTATTCGCTTTCTTTTGTGCCTTTTAGTCAAAAATGTTTTCATATGGAACAGGAAATGAGTCTGCCAATCCGTCTCAGAAGCAGTGTGGAGGGTTGGTGAGTCAGTCATCACGTCCTGTACCAGTTCAGGGCATCCTTTCAGCAATGCCGCCCTAAAAAGTGACAGCATCACTTCCGATGTCCCAGGTTGTTGTCCAGTCGTGTCCGTCCAAGCTCGCTTAGCATCCTGCAAATATTTCAATGGTTTGATTTCAGGTGAATAGGTAAAAGTCATTTGGCTCAACACACCAAGAGGAGGGGGAAAAAATGGTTCTCATTGCTGAGCCCACGGCTGTAGCTCGTGGACCAAATGGGGCTGCATCAGTTTGTCTGGCGGTACCTGCTTATCTTTCTATTTCCATAAGTGTGTGGTGATTAACAAGCCGGCCCATGATCGCTCTCCAATCTCCGAGAGCGACTGTCTGGCCTGCGGTCAAATCAGTAAAACGCTGCATAAAAATGGCACCTCCTTCTAATGGATTGGGTAACTTTTCAACCAGGCACTGAATGTCTCCCAACGAGAAAGGTACATAATGTTGTACTCCAGTAGTGGGCTCTGTTCTAAGGGGCATTGAAAAGCTAGTCACATTCTTTTCTTTGTTAGAGCTCAGATTATAATGTGGTGTTGATGTTGTTACCGGATTTGGCGTTGTATCCTCATCGTCATTCGACCCTGACAGCACTTCCCAAACGTCACCACCAAGGGGAGCCATTTCTCCTCTCACAGACTCATCCTGTGTGCCACCCATCTGAAAGCTTTTCTCCGCCCACTTCCTCATGATGTCTCCCTCAGTTTTGATGCTTCCTCTTTTAATTCCCTCAATTTAGATGTTTCCTCTCTTAGTTCTCAAAAATTTTCTGACAACTTCTGCTGCTTATGTCTTGCCTGATCCTGCTCCAGATGTATGTCTCTTAACACTTCTGATAATGCTGGCTGGTACTGTCCACCTCTCTGAGCACTCTTACAACTGCTATCAGCCCGTTCCACTCCAGCCCTTACTTCTCCAACCTTCCATTCATCCTCATATGTGTGTACAGCCTTACCTTGGGGTAGATGCTTGGTGTCAGGAGGTATTGTCGGGTAAAGAGTGTTACCTGGCTCCGTCTCCATCAACTGCTCACTTGCCTGGGCGTTGAAGTGGAAGCCCAGGCTCTTCCTCTTTGATCATGAAACCTCCATCTATGTCCATTTTACCCGAAATCTGTAACACTGGGGCTTGGAAGAACAGATTAGTGGAAGAGTAGGGTGGAGGCGTTTCGTGCTCCAGCTCAGACCATTGGGGACCCTCGGATGGTTTTTTAGTCCTGTCGGTTTTGTTCTTAGTCGAGTCATTTTTTCTGTCAGTAATAACTTTTGTCTGCATCGTCGCAGCCTGCGCTAACCGCAGACAGAAGCCCAGTCCGACTTCCAACACTTCCTTCTGCTTTCGTTGTCCTTTCTCAATGTCTTGGTCCAAATCTTTTATTCGCGCATTTGAAAAAGCAATCAATTGTTTTAATGCGGCAACAACATCCATCCGAAATTTATCATTTGGAAATTTTCCTTTTTTCTGCAGTCTGCCAATTAAATTTTTTGCCACTGTCAAACTCTTCTCTTTCTCTCTGTCCGTGCCAATTACTGCACTCCTGTAAAATGGCCATATTCTTTGCAATTGCACTCCAACCAGTTCAACATCCTCATTACCATCACCGTAGATATCCAAATGATTCTCCTCAATTTCCCGTTCAAATTCACCTTCCATCTTCAGCGGTCTATCGCTGACCCACTTTTATCACTTAACACAATCCTTCAATAAACTTCCAAAAATCCTCTCTCAACACAATTATTTCAACACAACAGTTTAAACAAAATTATTTCAACACAACAGTTTTAATAGATATACTAAGCCCGGGTCTCCCTGAGACCTCTATTTGGTCTAGTCTTCTGACCACTGGGCCGCCAATAGGCTCCTCAGTCGTAATCAGGCATCTGACCACTGGGCCGCATTAAAAGCTCCTCAGTCGCAATCAGGAAATTATTCGCAAAACTATTTATCTCACATTGATATTTCTTCCTTACCGCACACAAAACACTTAATTAAGCATTTCCACCCTTAATTTGAATTCACATCCAAATCTGACATTTTTGTCTTATAGAAACAGGTAATGTCTCACCTTTCGTCTTTCAGCCGGCTGGGATGGAATTCAGTTGCACAGAACGTCCCTCTGACTCAGTCCTTCAACTGACATCCTGTTCGTGTCGCCAATTTTCAAGTTTGTCTTTTCGCACCACAAGTCCTTTTGTTGCCAGGAAGAGACATGAGTCAGGTTTCTTAAAAATTAATCTTCAGACTATATTGATTTTTAAGAAACCTGGCTCATGTGTCTTCCTTTAGTTAGACTGGCAACAAAAGGACTTGTGGTGCGACTCACGCACGCAAAAGTAAGAAACAAAAAAAATTAGCACCTGATTGGTCAGACATGGTCACCTCTAGCCAATCAACAGGTGTCTGTGTGGTCACACTCCTTGATTTGTTTACCTGTGTCACCATCGGCCAGTAGCTGGAGGCGGACTATCAACAACTCAAACCCGAACCCTCCAGCCCAGGTGAAGTTATTGACCAGGCTGATTGCGACCGTCATCTTGTCTCTGAAGTGAAGTCTGAGGGATCGAGCTGAGCTACACACCAGCACGTTGTGTCGAGAGCGAACCGGGAATTATCCATGATGAACCATCCCCACAAATCCCATTGCCGCTTTATGCACATGTGGGTTTTTCAACGTCACATGCTTCTCGATATAAGATCTCTATTCAGGAGCAGATGATCTCCAGGGGAAACGTCCAGGTGATCTAGAACAGTGATTCTCCACCTGGGGTGTTAAACATAAGAGGAGGACGAAATGTGCCAAAATAAAGAAATAAATGAATGAATGAATGTACCATTAACTTATTAAAATTGTAATTGAATATATAGATGTGTCGTTAAATAGTTATTTAAATATGTCAGTAATTTATTAAAATTTGAAATCAATATATAGGTGTGTCATTAATTCATTCAAATTAGTTTTATATAAAAAGCATATATAATTATTTCACTATTTTATTAATCATTTCATGGTCTAAATGTGCCAAAATAAATAAGAAATAAATAAATAAATGTACCATTATCTTATTAAAATTTTAATTAAATATATACACTACCATTCAAAAGTTTGGGTTCACTTAGAAATTTCCTTATTTTTGAAAGAAAAGCACTGTTTTTTTTCAATGAAGATAACTTTAAACTAATCAGAAATACACTCTATACATTGTTAATGTGGTAAATGACTATTCTAGCTGCAAATTGCTCGTTTTTTGGTGCAATATCTATATAGGTGTATTAGGGTGGTCCTTCCTGAGGGGTACATTTTCAAAATAATATTTTTTCAGCTCCAACCCCCTAAATTTGTTGGAATAGCTGGAAAAACTCTCCTGGTGAATTTTTTCTCCAATTCCAACAACATTTACCCCTCCCTCAATGAGACTGAAGTTTAGCCTTATCTCGCCAAGTTCCACCAAGAGGAGTCAAGTTCCTAGCTCCAGGACCCATGCACCTTACAAGGTAGATGTCCAAAGTCATCTATGCACTGAAGGCATGGATTTTCCGGAGCCAATTCAAGCACACAGCAAGAGAGGAGAAGGGCCTGTGGCAAATCGCTGTCTTCGTACGTATGTCTCCTGTATGCTAAAGCATGGACACTGGCACCAGATGCTACCGCCGCCCCAAGACATGACCTTCAGTTGCTGAAGAATTTGATGGCCTACCCCTACACTCAATTCAAAGGTCACTGAGGGAGGGGTAAAGGTTGTCCAATTGAGAAAAAAATTCACGAGGAGAGTTTTCTCAGGTAATCCAACAAATTTCATGGGTTGGAGCTAAGAATTTCCAACTTCCATATTTAAGGACCACCCTAAGGTGTATAGAGGCCCATTTCCAGCAACTATCACTCCAGTGTTCTAATGATCCAACGTGTTTGCTCATTGTGGCAGAAGGATGATGGATGATTAGGAAACCCTTGTGCAATCATGTGATCACAGTGAAAACAGTTTAGCTGGTTAGAGAAGCTATAAAACTGACCTTCCTTTGAGCAGCTTGAGTATCTGGAGCATCACATTTGTGGGGTGGATTCAACGCTCAAAAATGCCAGAAAAAGAACTTTCATGTGAAACTCAACAGTCTATTCTTGTTCTTAGAAATGAAAGCTATTCTATGCGAGAAATTGCCAAGAAACTGAAGATTTCTTACAACGGTGTGTCCTACTCCCTTCAGAGAACAGCACAAACAGCCTCTAACCAGAGTCGAGAGAGAAGTGGGAGCAAGAAGAGAAGTACATTAGAGTCTCTAGTTTGAGAAATAGACGCCTCACAGGTCCTCAACTGGCAGCTTCATTAAATGGTCCCCGCAAAACACCAGAGTCAACATCTCCAGTGAAGAGGCCACTCCGGGATGCCGGCCTTCAGGGCAGAGTGGCAAAGAGAAAGCCATATCTGAGACTGGCCAATAAAAGAAAAAGATTAATGTGGGCAAAAGAACACAGACATTGGACAGAGGAAGATTGGAAAAAAGTGTTATGGACGGACGAATGGGAGTTTGAGGTGTTTGGATCACACAGAAGAACATTTGTGAGACGCAAAACAACTGAAACATCGTCTCTAACAATAGGCTCTAACAATAGGCTATGTGCCACAATCCTTTAAACTAGCAGTTATTAAACCTCTCATTAAGAAGCCAAACTTAGACACAAGCCTTCTCTCAAACTAAGAGGCTGCCAGTGGGGAATCCAAAATGGCTGACAATATGGCGGCTCCCAAGAGATCGCCGCCATATTGTTCCGACATTTTGTTCTGAATCACCACCACAGCACCACCCTTGGTGGGAGGCTGTAGTACATGAAATATGGCCACTTCCTTCTTGGGATCCTCGAACTCCACTCGCGTTTGCTCCGCTCCTCCCTTTCCTGTTTCTAGTCTGACGTCATGCGATCACTCAGGAACAGTTTATGATTACTCATACAGTATTACATTTTGAAAAGAACCGGAGAACTATATTCTGTACAAAACAACACGTGAAGTTAATATTGAAGAGAAAAACTTTATTACCTATTTTGAATTCAATGACAAGAAACTCTGCACTATTGTTACTCTCTATATTCTATATTATTCATCCTCATCACTCCAGACCCCCTACACACACACACACACACACACACACACACACACACACACACACACACACACACACACACACACACACACACACACACACACACACACACACACACACACACACACACACACACACACACACACACACACACACACACACACACACACACACACACACACACACACACACACACACACACACACACACACACACACACACACACACACACACACACACACAGTCCACTACTACGTGTTCTTCTAATCAAGGGTGTAGGAATGACTTTAACATTGGAGGGGACACATATTGGAAACCTGACAGATCCGTAAATAGTTTGAGCAGAAATATGTCATGAATGAAGGACACTGGAATTTTTTATATATCTCTTTATCTGGGAGACTCAAAGACGCTTTACTTTGCTTTACTCATTCAGTCCATACTGGACGTTGAAGCCTCAGCTACCCAGAGAGTGATGGCCAAATGAAGCTTCATGAAACACTGTCTTTATTTTCTGAAGCCACTAGATGGCGCTGTCTGTTCAACAAACGTTTGAAAGTCCACTTCATCGCCAGTCTTTCAGACTCTATCTTCAAACCAACAGTGCCATCTAGTGACAATCTGCACCATCAGCAACAACAACCAGCCACTCACGCTCACACTGCATTCAGCCAGGCAGTTTGGGGTTCAGTGTTTTGCCCAAGGACACTTCGGCATATTGGCAGGCAGAGATGGGAATTGAAGTTGCTAATTTCCAATTGGGAGACGAGCGCTCTACCAACCAAGCCATGCCGCCCTGCCCACATGCCCACATTGTTGAAATACATTTCAGTGACGATGACAAAGGAAGTAAAGGCAGAATAATCCCAGGAGGGGATTTCAACTGTGATTTGTGTAAAGAAAAAAAAAAGATCAATTCCCCTTGGATCGTGGACCCCCCAGCAGGAAATCCAAAGCAGTTAAATATGTGTCAGAAGAATTATACTTATTATACAAGTATAAGTTTAAAAAAAAAAGTTTCTGTGATACTTGATTCACTTATATATTTATGATAACATTCTAGAAAAGTCTTGTGGAATTATTACCATGAAATGTGAATGTAGACCATGAAACCTTGCACATTTGTGGAAAAACGCTTCTTCAACTAATGTCATATATGAACCATGGAGAACTTTGCCACACAAACACACACATCACTGTAACAGCATTGTTTGTTATTTACAGTGTTTACAGCGGCACGGTTTCATTCTTCTTTTCACAATAGATGCTTTTGTCACTTTACAGTTCATGTTTTTTTAATAGACCTCATAGGCTTTTATGTCTACTGTTTTTACAGGACGTTTCATGGTTCATCTCCATCACTGTCAGAAATATCATCTCATGTCACTATATCTTCTGTTTCCTTCAGAACATTCACACTGCTGGCACCCTATCAATCAGTCTTGTTGACATACAGGAACATCTGTCTGGATCACATTTGACTTGCTGGCAGGTGCAGTGGACGAACTGCAACACACCTTGAGGAGCAGGACTTGTAGTCCTCCAGGTCCCTGTTAACTCCACATCCTCAATGTGCCATCCACTGCTAATGGGTGAGGGTGAACACATGATACTTTTCAGACAACGATTCATTATTGCTGCTTGGTAGTTTGTCCTTTTGCAGTGTTGGTGTAGAGCGCCACATGCTGGGAGGCATGGATAGTTCTGACAAAGCTGAAGATGCCATGCAGAATGCTCTGTATCTTGCATTGTTCACATTTTCAGCAGATGACTGGACGTACAGGTGGCACACATATTTGTATAGTACTTCAAAGGCGGACTGGACCAGATAAAAGCTTCTACTCAGATTTGTAAATGCAGTGAGGTCAAATTGGCTTAAGTCAACGATTCTTGTTTTGTTAGAAACTCCTGTGTGAAAGTAGAACTACATGGTAGATCTTTCTCCAGACTTAAAGCAACGACTGCCACATCAGTACCAGGGCTCTTAATGACCGCAGTGTGATGTTCCTGTTTTCTCAAAGACAACCTTGGTATTTCACTTCCATTACCTGGAGTTTGAAGCATCAATGCTCTTTCACCATAGTGATGAACTTTCTTCTCAGCAATAGGTAGACCCAACCAGACCAGGACCAGAGGAAACAATAGGTAGACCCAACCAGACCAGGACCAGATGAAACAATAGGTCGACCCGTCTTGGACCAGAGTTTCTTCTCGGAGTTTCAGCATTTTCACCTCTCTGTGTTTCAATAACATATGGAGGCTCTCTTGTATGTTTCTCAGCGGAATCCAACAGCTTTCGATCAACTAATCGTCTGTAGCATGTTGCATGAAGCATCTTCTGGAACATTGTCAATGTCAATGTTGATGCAGTGTTTATAGATTTCCACTATGGTCTTGCTCTCACCACTCAAACAAAGTCATCTTTCGTCGCAGTTTCAGAACATTTCCCATCATTTTACCCAAAAGTTATGTATTTTCTTTACTGATATCAGGACCATATAGCCCATTGTTGATGGATTTTTAAAGGTTTTTGTCTTGTTTTCCTCCTCTGAACTGCTGTAAGATCTATACAAGCCACCGCCTGGACATAGACTGGAACTGTGTTTGGCTACTGCCCAGGAAATACCCTGTAAACAGTGTTATTTCAAAATATCACCTGAATGTAGATCCTCTGCTCTTTCTGTCATAACACTGAAGAATCAATCACCCATTTGTTTTGGGACTGCTCTTACACTCAGATATTCTGGAACAACATATTGTAGCGATCAGGGAGCTGATCGCTGTGTATGCAGCAATGCATCTTGGGTGTTTGGGGAATATGGGCTTTAAACTTCAATTAATGTTGTTCTAATTAGTTTTGGCTGTAGTGTTGGTGTTTGTGTTGTCATGCTTTTACTGTTTTATCAGTTGACCCAATTTAATTTATTGTTATTTTAGCACCAAGTACGAGAGTTGTACTGTGTTTGATGTGCTCTGGTCCGTTTTCTTCAAATGTGTTCGTTCTGATTTTTCACAATAAAAGCGCCTGTCTGTACAGCGTGCGGAAGGAAGCCTGAATCGTCCTTCTTCTTCTCGGCTCGCCACATTGGTGTCAGAAGTGGGATCTTCCGTCAGAAGAATGGAGATGGAGGTCCACGAGCGAAGCGTCGAGACCTCGACGTCCCCTGGAGGCCGGTGATCGGCAAGACGGCCTCAGCTCGCCACAACCTCATCGCCCCCTGGAGGCCGGGAGGGGTACTACAGCAGACGGCTCTAGTGCACCGCGGCTTCATTGCCCCCTGGAGGCCGGGAGGGGTACTGCAGCAGACGGCTCCAGTGCACCGCGGCTTCATCGCCCCCTGGAGGCCGGGAGAGGTACTGCAGCAGATGGCTCCAGTGCACCGCGGCTTCATCGCCCCCTGGATGCCGAGAGGATTACTACAGCAGATGCCGTTGGAGCTGTCGGCCACAGTTCATCAGAGAGCGTTCCTGCTGCTGCCTCAGATAACTCTTTGCCACTGATGGTTTTGTCAAACCCACAACCAATGATGATGCCCAGATTGCCAGTCAAACTGCCTAAATACAATGGCGCAACGCCATTAACACCATACCTAGCCCAAGTCCAACTAGCAGCACAGCACAGCGGCTGGAGTGATGAGGTTACTGCCACACATCTGGCCCTTGCATTAGAGGGGAAGGCGGTGCAAGTGCTTCTTGACCTTGCTCCAGCAGAACAGCGAGACCTTTCCAGCCTGACTACAGCACTGCAGAGGCGGTTTGGACTACGGCGATTCACCGACCACAGTAGGGAGCAGTTAGCTGATCGGCGTCGGAAGGAGGGGGAGAACTTGGGTACCTTTGCAGCAGATGTACAGTTATATGCCCAGCAAGGCTACCCACATTTTGACGCTGCTGCCCAAGAAGAGCTCGCCCTTCACGCCTTCCTACGGGGCCTCGCGCCTGAGAGGCTGCGGCAACATGTCCGCCTAGCCTTGCCTCAATCCCTCTCCGAGGCGCTGTATGAAGCTGAACGGGCTGAAGTAGTGCTCTCTTCTCAGCCAATGCGGCAAATGGCCCCTGCTCCACGACCACTTGTCAGGATGGCTGACTACGGTGAGGAAGAGGAGGCTGAAGAGACCCGCCAAGCCACGCCACGCCAAGTGCTGTCATCCCAGGAGAGGCCGGCGCGCTTCAGCAAACCATCCCGTTCACCTGGCCGCTGCTACCGGTGTGATGAGCCTGGTCACATGGCACGCAACTGCCCAGCTCCTGCCCCGATTATCAAGACAGAGGGAAACGACAGAGGAGTGGCTCAATGAGGGGACCGCCACTCCAACCTCCACTCCCCCTCCAAGGCAGATGCACGTTGGTGGGCCGTTGCGGCCACTCTAAAGGACTCTATCTGAATTGCCAACTTGATAGTCATCACTGCCGTGCTCTGGTAGACACAGGATCCACAATCTCCTTAGTACGACCGGGTACTCTCCCTGACACCACAGGCACCCCTTCCATGGCGTGGGCTCCAACTGATACGCAACTGATGACAGTGACTGGGGAAAAGGTTGGAATGGAGGGGAAGAGGCTGCTGACAGTCCGAGCGGGAGACCAGGAGGTGGTGCACGAATTCTGGCTTGCCAATATCCAGGACCCATGTATCATCGGGCTAGACCTGCTGAGCCGTTGGGGAGCTCAAATTGATGTGGTGAGTAAGACTGTCACCCTCCGTGATGAGATAGTAAGGCTCCAGTCTGGTCGGGAAGGAAAGAACCAGGGGAGAGAGCACCGTCGAGCAGCCGCAGCGGAGCAGGTGCCAACACCCAACACTAGCAACACACCACCACAATCTGTTGGAGCACCACCCATAGGGCTAACAGTCATTCCATCTGCTGAGACAGCTGAAGCTATACATCAACTCTGGCAGCGCAGCAGTAGCAGCGGTCTCGACTCTCAGCAGTGCCACAAGTTGAAATGCCTCCTCGATGACTACAGGGACATTTTTGCTGCCAGAGATGAGGACTGTAAGCAGACTTCCCTAGTCCAGCACACCATTGACACTGGGAATGCCCAACCAATTCGTCTACGCCCCCATCGGCTGGCCCTCTCCAAGCGGCAGGCGGCAGAGGAAAAGATCCACGAGATGCTCGCAGCTGGGGTGATTGAGCCCTCAGACAGCCCATGGGCCGCCCCAGTCGTTTTGGTGAAGAAGAAAAATGCCACCTGGCGGTTTTGTGTGGATTACCGTCGCCTCAATGCAGTCACCAGGAAAGACTCTTACCCTCTCCCACGCATCGATGACGCCCTAGACCACATTGCTGGGTCCAGCTGGTTCAGCTCCCTTGACCTCCGCAGTGGCTACTGGCAGGTGGAGCTGGCCCCCGAGGCAAGACCAAAGACCGCTTTTACCCTTGGCCAGGGACTGTGGCAGTTCCGGGTCATGCCATTCGGACTCTGCAATGCCCCAGCTACGTTCGAGCGACTGATGGAGAGGGTGCTGGCCAACGTTCCCCGGAGCCACTGCGTGGTGTATCTTGACGACCTGTTGGTGCACGCCAATAACTTTGACAGGGCTCTGTCCAATCTGAGTGAGGTTTTTGCAGCCATCCGCCGAGCAGGGCTGCGGCTGAACCCTGCCAAGTGTCGCCTACTGTCCAGGGAGACGGAGTTCCTGGGCCATGTCGTCAGTGCTCAGGGTGTTGCTACTAACCCGGCAAAGGTGGCTGCAGTTCGAGATTGGCCAACCCCTGCAAACGTCAGTGAACTGCGGAGCTTCCTGGGACTGGCTTCCTACTACCGGCGCTTCGTCCGTGGCTTCGCCACCACCGCCAGTCCACTGCATCGCCTCACTGACAAGGGTAAACCATTCAACTGGGACGACAACTGTGCGGCGGCCTATGCTCAGCTCAAGACAGCCCTCACTGAAGCCCCTGTCCTGGCGTACCCCAATCCGCAACAGCCCTTCATCGTGGACACCGATGCCAGCAACGTGGGCGTTGGTGCCGTCCTCTCACAGCAAGGAAAAGATGGGGAACATGTGGTGGCCTACTTCAGTCGAGGTTTAAGCAGAGCAGAGAGGAACTACTGCGTCACCCGCCGTGAGCTGTTGGCGGTTATCCTGGCCCTCCGGCAGTTCCGGCCATACCTGCATGGGAGTCGCTTCCTCCTCCGCACCGACCACGCCTCACTGACCTGGCTCCTGAACTTCAAGAACCCTGAAGGCCAGGTGGCTCGCTGGTTGGAGGCTCTTCAAGGGTACGACTTTGAGATCCAGCATCGGGCAGGGCGGCTTCATTGCAATGCCGATGCCCTCTCACGTCGTCCGTGTGAGGCAGAGGAGTGTCGCTACTGCTGGCGACAAGAAGAGCGGAGTCAGGAGACAGAGCAGGTGGCGGCCGCCTGCCCGACTTACGACACTGAGGGATGGCTCCCCCTCACCACTGAGCAACTGAAGCAGCAGCAAGAGGCTGACATAACCCTGTCAGTGGTGAGAGGCTGGATGGACGCGGGGCAGCGCCCTAAGTGGGCTGAGGTGTCGGCCCTGGGACCTGAGGTCAAGGCCTTTCATTCCCAGTGGGGCAATCTGGAGGCCCGTGATGGGGTGATGTACCGTAGGTGGCTGGCGCCCGGACGAGGGAGTGACCTCTTGCAGCTGCTGGTGCCCCATGCTCTGCGTCCCCAAGTCCTACAGGTTGTCCATGGCTCAGCAGGGGCGGGGCACTACGGGGTTGCGAAGACCCTTCGTCGCCTGCGGGGACGCTTCTACTGGCCTGGCTGTCGGCAAGATGTGGAGTTGCATGTGCACTGCTGCGACAGCTGCACCGCCCAGAAGGGTCCAACTCAGCGCTCCCACGCTCCTCTGCAGCAGTATCTGGTGGGGGCCCCGATGGAGAGGATAGGGGTGGACATCCTCGGGCCCTTCCCGATCACAGACTCTGGCAACCGCTATGTGCTGGTGGCTATGGACTACTTCACAAAGTGGCCAGAGGCCTATGCAGTCCCAGATCAGACCGCCGCTACCACAGCAGAGAGGTTGGTGGAGGAGATGTTCGCCCGTTTCGGGGTTCCTGAGGAGCTCCATAGCGACCAAGGGCGGAACTTTGAATCCCAGGTCTTTGGTGAGATCTGCCGCCGGTTGGGGGTGAGTAAGACGAGGACAACCCCCCTTCATCCTCAGAGTGATGGTTTGGTGGAGCGATTCAATCGCACTCTGGCTACCCAGCTTGCCATCCTCACCAGCCAGCATCAGAGGGACTGGGACCGCCACCTTCCACTGGTTCTGTGGTCCTACCGATCGGCTGTGCAGGAGTCCAGCCAATGCACACCTGCAGCTCTCATGTTTGGGAGAGAGCTCCGGACACCGGTGGAGTTGGTGTTTGGTGCTCCGCCAGAACCGGAGATTGCCGGAGGAAAGGAGATGGATTACCTCCGCAGACTGAAAGAGCGACTGCAGGTTGTGCATGACTACACCCGTCAGGCCCAAGCTAATTCCAACGTTCGGCAGAAGAGGGCATACGACACCCGGTGCAGAGGACAAGCTTTTGGGCCAGGGGACCTGGTGTGGATATACTGCCCTGTCCGCAAAAAGGGGATCTCCCCCAAGCTTTGCAGCCACTGGCAGGGGCCTGGCGAGGTGGTGGGCCGTCTGTCTGAAGTGGTGTATCGGGTGCGGATGCCTGGTAAACGCCGCATTGTGGTGCTGCACCAGGACAGACTTTCACCATATCGCCCCCTTGCTCCACCAGCAGTTGTCGGAGGGGGTGATGGCAACCCCCCAGGCTCCAACCAGACTGACACTCCGCCAGGTCCGGCTGCTGGCTGCTCTGGACGGCCTGATCGCCAGCGGAGGCGGCCTGGACGCTTGAGAGACTTTGTCCTGGGTGATGGGGTCGCCGAGGACGACTGACCCCTCAGGTGGGGGCTGTGTAGCGATCAGGGAGCTGATCGCTGTGTATGCAGCAATGCATCTTGGGTGTTTGGGGAATATGGGCTTTAAACTTCAATTAATGTTGTTCTAATTAGTTTTGGCTGTAGTGTTGGTGTTTGTGTTGTCATGCTTTTACTGTTTTATCAGTTGACCCAATTTAATTTATTGTTATTTTAGCACCAAGTACGAGAGTTGTACTGTGTTTGATGTGCTCTGGTCCGTTTTCTTCAAATGTGTTCGTTCTGATTTTTCACAATAAAAGCGCCTGTCTGTACAGCGTGCGGAAGGAAGCCTGAATCGTCCTTCTTCTTCTCGGCTCGCCACAATATGTTTGTTTGTGACTGGAAAGCTTAATATGGACATACAATTTGAAACAAAATATGTTATTTTTGGTATTTATGGAAAAAACATCCCTCCAAAAAAATCCTTTGTGATAAACCTGATATTATTAGCAAAATATCATATATCATATACACTGCTCTAAATTTTTCAACCAGAAACCTAAATTCATAGTATTCAAATCACTGCTGTCATCACACATAATCACTTTAAAGCACTGCACCAACTCCAAAGCTGTGAAGACCTAAGAACTCTGTATTGAATTTGATCTGTAAATTGTGTTATAGAATTACTTTCTCTCTCTTTCTGTATTTCTTTTCGTTTTTTGTATACCTGAAATGACTGATGTGAAAGGCCGACTTTTGTAGGCATACATAACTCAAGCCTCTTGCTATGTTAATGTCACCTTTTGTACTTTGTATTAATAAAAAAAAAAATACAGGCCGCCGCCATCTTGGATGCTTTACGCTCTCCTATTGGACCAGCTGGTTACACGTGACTCTAACCGCAGCAGGCATCACAACAATATCATTACGCTGATATTGAAGAAAATAGTACCGACTATAAACACTGATTAAACAAAAACTGCCGGATTACAAATGGAGAACTTTTACATCTAGCTCAGGACTATCTTTGCAATGTTGTAAATAGATTGTAGTGCCCCGATGTCGGATCGGGATGAAGCGATACGGCTTTCACCTTAAGGCCTGATGTGAATCACTGCGCCACCTCTCTGCCTATAAAAGACCAACCACCAAAAAGAAAAAAAAAAACAAAAAAAAAAAACAGACCAACCACCATTTGTGCGCAAGACCCGGGGCTGTAGAGTGTTCCGGGGGTTGTGTGAGGTTAATATTTAATTTGATTATTGAAACTTTGGCGAACTCTGAATCTGTCTCCGTGCCTCTGCAGGTGAACGCGACGGTGACGTGCAGCGGCTCCCGAGGAGACAGCTGAGGAGAAGTTGTCTCGGCTGGTCGTGGACTTTTCCCCGGTTTGCAGTGGGAACCCGTCCAGCAGGACCCGGAGCTGATGGACGCTCTCCTGTTGCTGCACGGGAGCATGGGGCGCCTCTTCCTGTCCCTGCTGTGTCACGGTGGTGGGGTGGTGGTGGCGTGCGCTGGACGATCATGGTGTCCCCTCATTGGTGGTGCCGTACCGTTTCGCTGGAGGTGGTGTATCTACCGAACGTGGTGCGGCCGAGAACTGCACCGAGGTGGACGATGGCGCTCAGGGGCTGCGGACCGGCGCGCATCGATGACGGTCGGGATGGCGGCCGCGGTGTGCCGGCAGACCATCTCCGGGGGGAGGAGAGCCGGGACGCTCCGGTCGAGCTCCAATTCCGGCTCCGTGGAGAACCGGGGTCTCAACGGGAAGGCGTGGAGGAGGTCCGGTGCCCCCCTGCAGAAGCTACCTCACCGTCCTGGGGCTGGTCGCTGTGGCCCCTGCCTTAGCTGCTGCCAGGGTGTGCGGAACCGTCTTGACGCCGTCCCCTCGACGCCCCGACTTTCTCCACGAAGCTGGGATTGGAGCCGGACCGGACCGGACGGGAACAGCGAAGGTGGGGGTTACAGCGAACAGCCCCAGGAAGGTGAGGTAGCTGCCTCCCTCCCCTGGAGACGGTCCTCCACCCTGACCGTCAGCGATGTGCGTCCTCCGGAGCCTCGGAAGTGTCGTCCTCCTCCGAGGTGCGGTGATCTTCTGCGTCCTGCTTGTGTGGGTGCGCTTCCTACTCCTCCTTGGATCAGTACGACAACACCGGTGTCGGGGCACAACGATCCTCTGGTACCCCCCCACCGCTAAGAGGAGACTCGAGGACTCGTTCCTGCATCCCCTTCGGCAGCAGCAGAGCCTCTATCACCTCCTGGTTCTGCTGGGCAAGGGTTCCCACTGCAGCCAGGGGAAGTCCATGAGCAGCCGAGAGAAGGTCTCCTCAGCTGTCTTCTCTGGAGCCGCTGTAAGTCACCCACAGAGGCCACCCAAATTTAAATTTAAAAAATTAAGTGGTAAAACAAATTGAGACAGATTCAGAGTTCGCCAAAGTTTTAGGAAAATTTTCTAAAATTAAAAATTGGTAAAACAAATTACTAACCTCACACAACACTCTGCACACTTTGCAGCCTTGTCTGGGGCCTGTCAGGGCACATCAGGGGCTTCATCACCTGACTGCCACAAGTATATAGTTAAAAATAATTTCAAGCTTTATGCTCCATCCCTAGAGTGTATGCATCAGCAGATGCATGAGCTGCAGTTGGACAACGCTGAGCTCCAGTCAGCTGTGGCCGCCATGTCATCGGAGGTGGACCGGCTGAAGGAGGACAACCTGGGGCTCAGGGAGACCATCCTGGATGTCCAGTCGCCATCGACGCTCGACAGCCTCGTCCTTTCAGGTATCCCCGAAAACGGACAGGAGCATTCGGAGGGAAAGGTAAAGAGTTTCTGATCACAGCTTTCAAAATGCCTGAGGAGACCTTGAAACCATCAGGTTCCACCCAGTCCACAGTCCACTCTGGCAGGGAAGAAGCACCAGACCCTGACCTGTCATTGCTAAATTTGAAAAATTCAAAGAGAAAGGTGTAGTAAAGGGGATCCCCAATTAAACAGACGGAAGGGAAAAAACATTCTGGGATTATTCTGATTATGTGATTATTACAAAACAAACTAATACAAACAAACAAACAATGAAGCATCAACAAAACAAATTCTATTAGCAATTATGTAGATCTGATTAGGTATCAATATGTGCAGTTGGGTAGTTTGGTCACGGTTTAACCAGTCGCTGCTTGTTCTGGGTGTTCTATCGGGAGGTTCCAAAGTTGTTTTTTTTCTTCATTTCACTTGTATTTGAGTGAGAGGAGGGCCGCAGCGGGATTCTGCATGCAGAGTTTTGACGGCTAATAAAATTGAAACCGCTTGACTTTTGAAGCCGATACGATATTCTGCCTCTGTGTCAGATTGCGTTTGGGTGAGGGCCTTTTTGGGGGGGGAAATATTATTGTGAAAGGCAAATAGCGGACTTCCTGTTGGATTTAGGTCTGGGGTATCGGTACATGACTTTTAGGTCTTGTTGAGACGAACAATTGAGTTTTGGTTTGATCTCCCTATGACATTCCTACGGGCTGTGGTGGCCATTTTAGTGTTTCTAGGTGGCGCTAGACGTTTGGGTACTCTGGGGGTTATTTTAATATTTCCTTAAAATGTTGTCTAATCTTGATGAGCGTGCATAATTTGGTGATTTTTATTTATTTTATTTTTTGAGTGTGTTTAGGGATCAAATTTGGGCCCAATGAGGCGTCAGGAGCCAAAGAAGAACCAATAAGAAGCTTGACCCATACAATCGGGTCCTGGGCCCGGTTGTTCAAAACTGGGTTATCGTTTAACCAGCCGTTAAATACGTTTAACGTGCTGTTAAAGTTAACGGTCAGTTAAACGTATTTAACGGCTGGTTTAAGTGAACGCGCCTCCGGACCTCCATTAACCTTTTAACAGTGGTTAACGCTCACCATGGCAGCGCTGCGTTCATGATGCCAGTTCAACAAAGGAAGGATAGGGTGGACCGTGGACTTAATTTTTTCAGTATAGACTTATATCAAAGTTAAGAGCCTCTATGGAGCCCCGGAGTGGCCATAGAAAAAAATATATATATTATGCATGGAAATTAGATAATAATTAGTAACCTCAAATTGATAACTGGAGACAGTTACTATCTCGTTCCCTCATATGATATTTTTTCACCAATGACGCTTGCAAATTTCTCCACATGCGAGATAAATAAAGGGATATCTTATCTTATCTTATCTTATTCCATCATATTTGCTGTTTATGACGCTTTAAAAGCCTTGTTTCCACGCACCACATTAGATATTGGTGTTTTCTAACTAAAGCATGTGAAATACAGACATGTTAAACTCACCTTGATCTAAAAAGAGAGGATCTAATTCTCAGCAGCTCCGAATCACATCTCCCCTCTTTACCATAAATACATGAGCTTGGGGCTTATTTTTCAACATTTGGGCATTACATGGTGAATTTCTACTCCTTTCACTTTCAAATGTTTCAACATGGAGGAATGGAGGTGTAGAATGATGGAACGCTGCTCTACAGCCCTTTCCAATAGCAACCTATGTAAACACACACTGATTAAAGTTTTTTCACATGAAGCCATTAAAAGGCTCATTTTATGTCTAAAAACTCCAAGTTTTCATTTACAGTAGTATGTTTGGTTCATCAGTAACTACTAAACAAACTACACTTTCCTTCATTATAAAGAAGTTCTGTGGAGCGTCTCCAAGCGGAGCAACGCAGCCTCATATAGACCTCTCCCTTCGTGGCCACAAGTAAAGAATCTCACGGCCAGAGTGTAAATGATCTCGTTCCCTCGCTTTATTAATTTGAGGGAACTACTTATCTCGTTCCCACGTGCTATTATTTTTTTTCTCTATGGCCACTCCAGAGTTTCGTACAGTCCACTTTCTATATCGTCCTCTCGGGTCTAAATTAAAAAAACGAGGTAACATGATGTGTCATAAGATCATCCAGCTCAGATTTCATGTTCCACTTTAATATCCTGGAAGCAGCGTCGTTTGTCATGTTTTATGGTCGTTTTAAAGAGCAGATAAAAACACTGCGCTGCCTCCACCGCAACGTTTAAGGCAAAACACAGAAGCACAGAGACTTGAGAGTGGGCGGAGCCTTGGGCGGAGCCTTGGGCGGAGCCTTGGGCGGAGCGCGTCAGGGACGCTAACCACTGTTGTTAACCTCACTGTTAACTTTGACGGTGACGTTAACTAACGGGATGACTAACCATGTTTTAAACAACGCATATTTAACGGTCGGTTAGCTAACGGCGGGTTGAGGATTTAACCGGCAGTTAGGGCTTAACCAGTGGTTAAAATATGCCAGTTTTGAACAACCGGGCCCCGGCCTTTCAGGCTTGTTCCCTAATTAAAGCTGCAAGCAGCCTTGATCAGGACCTGGCACTCTGGCCTCTGGCCCGCCAGGGTCCAGCTCATCATGCCCTCTGGACCAATCATGGCTTCTGGCCCATTTGAATATTGATCAAATATAAATTTTGAAGGCTTTAACAAAAAAGGACTTATTTTGAAAAATGTGGGGGCTTTTATTTTGAAAGTCAACAAACCTCTAATCGAGCTAATGCTAGAGATGGGGACGATCCGATCCAGTATTGTGATCCGATATCAACATCTATGCTTCACTGTTACTGAAATGACTCAACAGTGTTTTCCTGCTGCTGCTCTGCTCGCTGGCTGCAAACTGTGGACTGGATTTCCTGAAGGGAGGCGGGTCTCAATGAGACGCGGAGTACTGAGTCAGGAAATCCATTCCACAGTTTGCAGCCAGCTTGGAGGGTAGCGTTGTCGCACTGTGCTATCCAACTTTTCATGACATGTTGCTGTTTGGACGTATTTTACGCTCAAAACAACACAAAGCAACACAGCAACGTGGATGTTAGCAAAGCCGTAGTACAGCCAGGCGGTCGCTGTGCCGCCAGACGTCACCGTTTTAAAACTCCAGCTCTCTGAGGAGAACGGCACTGACCGCAGCATCAAAACAATGAAAAGCAGCTCTTCCGCTGCAGCAGGCGATTCACAACTCCTTGAAGCTGCGTCCTACTCCACGCTAAACTCCTTGAAAATAGTCCCAGTCATTTGTGTTGCGTTCGAGCTGGAAACACTGCTGTTTGTGCTGCGTTGCTAAAGAATTTCTCCAGGGATTAATAAAGTGATTTTGAGGTTTTAAAGATGGAACTAGTTTATTGTGAGATGATGACCCCCACATTGACCCAATTGAACAAAAATAGTTTGTACTTCTTCCTTTTCTGACCTTATACTAACCTCAAGTTGCATTTTGAGAGAATACATGTGTACATTTCATTCTTGCTTGTATAGAGGAGTTTATTACAGCCTCGTAAAATCAACAATAATGATGATAATATTAAAGCAAACAGAGCTCTGGAATCGGGATCGAATCGGAAGTGAAAAAACTGGGGTGCTTCCCCAGTTAATACCTAAATATCAATTTTGGGGGGTGAGGGGGGTTTGGTGTCATTTTTAATAAACAAAGACTTATTATGAAAAAAAATTGGGGATTTCATTTTGAAAGGCAGCTCACCCCTGTACAATGTTGACTTCAAACTTTATATTGTTTCACTTGGTAGTTTTTGATAGGGACTTTTTTTTATTCTTTTCTGGGTGCATCCCTGGTGTGTTTTAAATTGCCGGGGACACAGGGGGACTGTCTCTGGTGTCATGGCCCTGGCTCTCCAAAGGCCTGTACTACGAAGCTGGATTTTCACTTATGGAGATAACTTCAAGGATTAACTCTGGGTTTCCTGGACTACAACGCTCGCTCACTTCTCACCAGGATAAATCACCGTGGTAACTGACGCTGAAAGTCTAACCTGCTCTGCAGGTTATGTTGTCGATAAGAGGTCAAAGCTCCGCCTCCTGACCAATCAGATCTCTTGGAAAATGACCCGCCCATTCTTAAATGATCGTGATTGGGGCGCAGGTTGAGTGCTGAGCTGCAGCGGAGAGATGAGAAAGTAATCCAGAACAATCTTTTTGACATAATAAAATAAATCCTGGTCCCTGAGACTTTGAAGGAGGTTTTTGTTCTTCGCTTGTTCCAAGTCTGTTTATCTGTAATAATGAGGTTAATGATCACACATGAAACATGAATTTATGGAACGCAGAACTACTCGTGCCTTCGCGGTCATGAATTAATATTCCAAAACAAACAAGAGAAATTCTGCCTCAAAACAACTGGATGGCAAATCCTCACTGATCTTCTTTTAGTTTAGGAGTTTCCCGACACGTTTCTGCTGTAATAAAGTGAAATTGATAGATCAGCAAAGGTGCCGTCTGTTTATATCACTGATAAATGAATCTGGTATAATCTCACCAAGTCAGCATTAACAAGTCAGGAATGTTCTGGCTTTGGCTGCAGCAGCAGTGTTGCTTTATCCTGATGGATGTGTTTTAATTCATACTCTCTGAGAATAATCGATCCTTCAGTAATCTGTAAACTGCGTTGCAGGATTTCTCTGTGTGATTGGTCAGACACTGCAAACTCCGCCCCTTTCACGTGAACGCGCACACGTAGGTCTGAGTTGAACCAGAGAGTTGATAACCTGCTTTGTAGTAACGGTGATCAGGATCCCGCACATCTCAAAGTCAACCCAGGAAACAGAGAGAGCTCCTGGATATGTTGATCAGGGTTCGTAGTACAGGCCACTGTCCTGTGTGTCTGGCTGGGATGGTGGGGTTTGTAGATGCAGGTCACGCCCATGGTTTGGACCCGCCCCCTGCCTCTCTCAGGCTGGCTGATTAAAGGCCAAGTGGAATCAGCTGTGTGGAAGCTGATGAAGGCCATTGACAACTACTGAGAGCTTCTGCTGACCACCGAAGCCTTTCTTTGTCCTTTAAGTACTGGATATATTGTAAATAAACGGTGTTCACTCACCACCTTCACTGCAAGCAATGGGGTGACCTGCTGAACTTGTGAAGTCTGGTTGTTTGGGTTACTGAGTGAGATTAGCACTGTTCAGCGTGCATCAGCTGGGGGTTCCCTGTTAGGCAGAGGCACTTTTTCCTCTAGGGAAATTGTGTTGATTTGTTTGTAGTGTGGCACGGGCTGCGGCTAGTGTTGGCTGTTCACTCAGTCATCTCGGGTGCGTTCAGCGGGGTAGCGCTGGCGGTCTGCTCAATCGCAGAGAGCTTGCGTCCTGCGTGAACAAGAGCATAATTCCCACTGCCGAAGTGCACGAAGACTAGGCTGAGTTAGTTAGAAACACTATTAAGTTAGAGGGAACACTCCAGAGAGCGGAGTTTGCTCTGTGTTTGTGTGTCTGGGCAGTGCGACACTCACTCGGTGATCTGTGGGATTAAAATGGACTTAAAACTTTTGCACTCGGTGCCTCAAAAAAAGCGTCTGTTTTCCTGTACGAAGGGCCAGCTGTTATAAATCGCAAGGCATTCCAGAATTCCTGTGGAGGAAAGCAGCTGAGAGATGAGGTGAGAGCCGGCCCACTGTTAACTTTGTATGATCAGGGTGTGTTGTGGAATGAGTGGACCGAGGCAGAGCCATTGGTGGAGCGTTCACATTCAGCCAGGAAGCATGAGGAGCCGCTCAGGGTTCATCAACAGGAGCGGTTGTTGTTGTTCAAGCTGGAGGTCGAGCAGGCAAAACTCTGTATATTGGACAGAGAGGCTAATGCGACGGCGGCGGGTGATATAGGTCCCGTGCGTGCGTGTGAAAGCTCAAAGTGTTTCATTTGCACTTTGGGTCCCGCTAATTGAATTTAGAGGCAGATACATTTTTCAATCTGTTTGAGCGTGTGGCTGCAGCGAAGACAGCAGGAATGATGGAGTTTCTGCAGTGTGTGTTTACGGGGAAGGACAGGAGGCTTACTCAGCTGTGTGCACAGGAGCGCCTGACTTACCAGGTGGTGAAAGCTGACGTGTTAAAGGCCTATCAGCTGACGGCAGTGTAAACGTTTTTTAAACAAAACACCAAACAGGTTCTTCAAATATATACAGCTCTATTTACAAACACTTCATGCATTTAGGAGTTACAGGAGTCTCTCTCACATCCCTGCCTTCCTCATCTGCACCCTGTCCCAGTGCCACCACAGGTTCAGCTTCATCACTTGCCTCCACAGTGTGGCTCCATCCGTTGCTGTACTCGTCTCCATGAGTCTCACAAACATTGTGCAGAGCACGACACGCCAGCACCATGGATTTTACCAAGCTGATGTCACTGTCATTCCGCTTCAACAGGCAGCACCACCTGCCTTTCAGCCTTCCAAAGGCGTTCTCCACCACCACTCGAGCTCTGGAGATCTTCCTGTGGTACACCTGCTGTCAGCCGCCCAGTGTCCGTGATGTTGTTTCATTAGCCAGCTCTGCAATGGGTAGGCGGAGTCACCCAGGATGTAGAAGCCTGCATCCACCCCGCCGATGTTGCTGGTGCATGCAGGGAAAAGGCAGCCACGGTCAACCAATTCCCAGAGGGTGGACATTCTGAGGACATGCGTGTCGTACAAACTGCCAGGCATCCCAGTGAACACACTCCAGAACAGACCCCTTCCATCCACAACTCCCTGAAGGATGATGGAGTGCCAGCCTTTCCAGTTGAAGTAATCACAGTGGCAGTCCTGTGGTGCCAAAATGGGAATATGCGACCCATCTATTGCACCAACACACTGCGGAAACCCCCACCTGCTCTGGAAGTAGGCTGCCATTTCCTGCAGCTTCTCCTGGTCTGGATATTTGATGTGCTCAGGAACCAAGAACTGACAAGCAACGTCACCAAAGTCCTGCACACAGCGACACGCAGTGGACTGCTGACACCGTACAGATGGCCAATGCTGCGACAGTCAGCATTAGTTGCAAGTTTCCACACAGCAATGGCAACTCTTTTGGTTAGAGGGACACACACACACGGAAGCTTGTTTCCCGCCTCTCCATCGCCGGACACACTCTCTCACACAGGTAGTGAAAGGTCTCTTCAGACATCCAGAAGTTCTGGAGCCACTGTGTGCTTGTGAAGCAAGGCACTATCCTCTCCCACCAGTCGTTGCTTCAGGTGAAAGAACAACTTGTCGGCCTGCGGCAGTGTTGTTGCAGCGCTTCCTGGATGACCTGGGAGGTATAACAGCACATTTATACACTATTAAACAGAATTAAAAGCCAGTGGGAAATTACACTAAGAAAATTAGAAACACTTTTAAATCAATAAAAAAAAAGCCTCGTATGAGGCTTCCCCTTTTCGGTAACACATAATCTGAAGAATTATGAATTACAGCTGAAATTTAACTCTTCACAACTGTACAATAAACTAAAGTACAAATGGCTTCTGCAGCGGTAAAACAACTACTAGTAGTAACTATTGAAAAAACATAACATTTTTATGAAGGTGACATTTTAATGGCTGATTAATCATGAGGTGCATTTTAGACATGTAATGGAGTAAAAACTACAGATAATCGCGACCAAACGTAATGCGGTGAAAGTAAAAGTATGCTCTATATTTTTACTGAAGTAAAGTACAGTTACCCGGTTGCGTCGCCTCTGTCTTCTCCTCTCCCGCAGTCGTCTCTCCCCTTCCCATCGCTCCTCCCCATTCCGTCTCTCCTCCTCGTCCCGTCTCTCCTGCTCACGGCTGTCCTCCTCGGAGCTGTCCTCCTCGTCTAAAGCCTGGAGCCTTCTCTGCAAAACAGCCTGTCTCTGTTTTGCAGAGAAGCAAAAGGCCAAAAGAAAGAACACGACGATCTCATAGTCCTCCATGTTTGTTCCTCGAGTTCTCCCGCGTTGACCGCTGCGTAATGGCGTCACATCCTGCGTGATTACGCAGCCGTTCATAACCCCGCCTACATTTCAAACCGTTCCCCGTGTAATGGAAATGCGGCACTGATACGGGTTGGGTTACGGATAGTCAACCCCCACCTGACTGGCACCGGTACCAAGGGGCACTGTGGAAACAGGGCTTAACAGATTGACATTGACTCAGTCACGAATATATGCAAAGAAAATATATGTACATTGCATTTTCTTCATACACTCATCTCTAGCACTTTCGGGTCACAAGCCAATTAAAGCCAATTAAATACAGGGTGGTAGAGGAGGTTTCCCAGAGAAAGCCCCTGCAGCCACAGGGAGATCATGTAGACTCCATGCAGAAAGGACCTTTCAGCCAGCAGGTCTGAACCAGATACCATCCCTCTCAATGTGAGACAAACGTCTCAGTAGGGAGTTGACAAGAGCAGAAAGTACACAGGCAAATACAAATATGGAGAGCCAGCAGCATGAAGACTACAGGCGTGATAATTGATTCAATTAAATGTGGTATGGCCATTTTAATTCATTCATACTAAGGTGGGAAACTCTGGTTGATTTCTTAAAAGAGGCTCTTGCTTCAAGATGGATGTACTTATTAAGTGACTTTAAAAATATAATCAAAACTTTTCTATGATAAAAACTGAGCTTGAGCCTCCAGTTGACGTGACAGCTTGTCATCATTGACGTCTCGGAAGTTTGGTTCACCAACATTTGGTGGCTGGGACTTCCACTGTCCGACCCCAGGGCCATCGCCCAAAGGCTGGAGCACAAACTTCCATCGCTATGGTGATGGGGACAATCTCGTTCTCAGAAAGCAAAACCACTGTATTCCCTGGGAGACTTGATTTAAATAGACAAAAAGATGACTGTCAGGTAATTTGTGACGCTCTCTGGTGATGTGCAGTTTCAGGAAGATGAATGAAGAATGGACATTGACTCGGGTTTGTTATTCAAAGTCTCAGCCGGAGCTCCTCTCTCCACACGCCTGCAGGATACAGACAGGACAAGACTGATTGTGGTACCTCGATCTCCCCTTCTTAAGCTACTCCTCATCTAATCAGTACTTCCCCAAGGCCGGGTTTCTGCCTCAGTAAAACACTGTGAAGTCGTAAACAGCGTGATGGACAATACAGCCTCCTCTCTGGAATCAGCGACTCTCTAATCACTGATAGAGTGTCGACAGGAAGTCAATAGACCATAAAAGGGCGCAGAGGCACCCGAGGCCGGGAGATGACCGAGACCCATCTGTACATTCCTGTAGAAAACACTTTTACAAGGAAGTCTCTGTATCGGCAGGTCAGAGAATCTTGAGAAGCCTTAAGATTCTCCACAACAATGACAACAAACTTACTTTACTCAATTACCATGGAGGTGTGACAGTTTCATTTCATTGTCTTGTATCAAGCAGACAAATAGTCAATGAGATTTTCATCAGTACAGTTTCAGTCGCAAGCTGCAGAAAACACAGCATTAAGTTTGAATTATTAGGTTTGTGCTTACATCCTAAAGTTAATTGTAGAATAAAACATCATATAAAAAAAGGCATTTACCTCTGACCCTTCTCTGGCTTCGTAGAAGTCACCAACTTTAAAGTTTGCACTGAAGCTGAAGTTATCCTGGAGATTTCTGGTATCTCATTCTTGACTCAGTACTGCAGACAAGACAAAAGTGCAGACTAAAGTATAGGTAGGGACCTTAAACCAAAGTAAATTATCAACCACTGAACTTCAAATGCATAACGCTTCACTAATGCAATTAGGATATGCAATCAATGAAAGCTTTAAGTTTACTTTTATGTTTTTAGAAGAGGAGCACATTGCCTTCATTACGACAGGATACTGACGCAGTTGTTTCCCCACATGGAGCAAAGTTCGCCCCTCCCCCTGCAGACGACCTGCCACAGACTTGATCCGAGTCTCCCACCACCAAGACATTTCAAACAAAATAAGATGTTCGGTGGTATACTTGCACTTGCATCATCATAAACAGTTTTTTTTTATGAAGGAATGATAGAAGTTTTAAACAGATTATTTAATTTTTAAGATATTGTCATTTTAAAATCCCTACAAAAGTAAGTGTGATTAAAAAAGGATAGTTGCGGAATGAAATAAAATTGTAGACGTAGCTGTGAGTTGTACTATTTTTAGAACAGGCCTGCGGGCGACTCGTGTGGTCCTTGGGGGAGACCTGGTGCCGGCCTGGACCGTGTTGGTGACCCCTGCTGTAGAGCACTTTGGTGGGATGAGTCTGGGACTGAAGCTGCTCCTGCTGTTGGAGGACATCATGGAGGACTGAGAGACATTGTTCAGGATGGAGCTCAGTTTGGACTGGATCCTCCTCTGAGACCTCCTGTACAGAGTCCATCTCCACCTCCACCTCCACCACGTCACTGGCCTCCCTGGTGAGTTTGTTGAGCCGGTTGGTGTTGGCCACCCTCAGCCTGATGCTACAGCTTCAACAACATAGAGCGTCGTGCTCACAACCACAGACTCATAGGAGACCTTCAACATGGTGTGACAGATGTTGAAGGACCTCAGCCGACTTAAAGGAAAAGAGACGCTTTGGTTCTTCTTGTAAAGGTCTTCAGTGTTCCTCACCCCGTCCACTTTATTGTCAATATGGACCCCAGGTACTGGTACTCCTCTGTAACGTCCACACTGTTCTCCTGGATGGAGATGGGGACAGAGACACCCTGTTCCTCTTCAGGTCCACCACCAGCTCCTTGGTCTTCATCACATTGAGCTGCAGATAGTTCTGCTCACACCAAGTGACAACGTTCTCCTCCCTCGCTCTGTACTCAGTCTCATCACCCCGATGATACATCCACCTCCTGCTGGGTTCAGTGTGTTTGTTTGCTTCCTCCTGTGAGGAGCTGACCTCCTCTTCTTCACTGAGAACGTGTGTCAGTGACACAAACATGATGAGAAGATCATCTCTTTAGTTGAGTAGCTGTTTCTTCACACTGCAGCTAAAACACTTGCTCTTATTCAGTCAGCTGATCTGTGTCACACATTTACACTCAACAAATCAACTCTTTGGATGAACTTAAAAACAAAACCTGAAAAGAATTTCCACATGATTATATGTCTTTCATTTAACATGAAACATTTCATTTCATCTATCTTAAGATACTTAAGTTGGTTTGACATAATTTACTTAGGGCCACTCAACTTGTTCACAAGGGTTGGTCCAGTTCATTTACTCAGGTAAGGTTAACACAACTTCATAGGGTTGGATCAACTTTCATGAATTAAGTTGCTCCAACTTCAGTTTATCGAGTTTGTCCAATGGAATTGCGTAACGTTTAAAGAAAGACATTTAATCATGTGGAAATTCTTTCCATGGTATAATTAAGGCAAATCTAAGTATTACATTTGAGTTAATACTGTAAAAGGACATTTCCAATGCCAGCAGACTTGGTCTCAAGTGTGTAAACCCAACACAAGACAAAGAGATGTCATGAACAGTATTTTATTTGAGAAAACAATGGCAGAACAGTGGCTCCCTTTACCAAAACAACAAAACAGGTCAGCCTAAACAGTATTTCAAATCATCAAAACAAATTATGAGCAGCTCATACCACATTACAAAGGTCTCTGAAAGCCTCTTACCAATTTTAAAACTGTTTGCCCACAAGGAATCGGTATTGGTACTTAAAGTGATGATTCCTTTACTGAAGATTAAGGTAAATTAACATACCTTGTTTCCTTCATGAGCCTCTGTTGGTCTTCACTGACGTACGCAGACAGTCCCTTAAGGATGCATTCTCATCTGCCGTCGATCTCCTCGTTCTGCAGAATAGAGAATAAACACAAACACGCATTCAAGTAAAACAATTTAAGCCAAACAGTCGAACAGGTATGAAACATTTAATGAATTATTATATTCATCATACTGAAAAGTATACAGAAGCTTTGCTGTTTTAAAGAATTGCTTTGGGGATTTTTGAACATAGGCTGTATTTAGGATTGGCCAGCAGTGCAACTGAATGACAGGAAGCAAAATCAGGCCAAATGTAGTTTCATTTTTGCCTGTAAAGAATAATAAGTGAAAGATGTGCGGACTATTTTTGTTTGCGTCAAAAGTATGCCAATAAAAGTTTTCATTTTGCGACTGAGGCCCTGTTTACATGACAACGTTTCACGTGACAAAACCTAATCTATAAAAAAAAGGAGTGTGTTTACACTGCAGCAGCGGACACAGAGACAACGATGTAGTTAGTATACCGGGCCACTGGAGGGCGCTGTTGCTTGAGTTTGTTATGAAACTAGACAGACGTGTGCAGAGAACAAAACACTATAAAGGTGAATAAAATGGAGAGAACCTGACATCCGTATGGACTGATGACACATCGGATGATACCAGGGAGAGTCTCAACTATTAAACTACTGATCTGGAGGATAAAACTAGAATATGGACCGCGGGTCGTACCACTACGGGTCGTACCACTACGGGTCGTACCACTACGGGTCGTACCACTACGGGTCGTACCACTACGGGTCGTACCACTACGGGTCGTACCACTACGGGTCGTACCACTACGGGTCGTACCACTACGGGTCGTACCACTACGGCCGCCATGTTTGTTTACAACTGGATGAGCAGGAGGGAGGGGCAGAGATGCACATGCTCAGTAACAGGCTCTGTAGCCTCCATCAGTCTCTGCAGGAGGGATTTGCGCCATGAAAGAATCTTTCCACCTTGAGAGCCGGATTAAAAACTTTGTGGATACAGTGGATCCGCAAACTGGTGCCGTGTAAACGGACCCCCCAAAAGTGAAGAAGGTTTTGCGGATACACTCGAATTCATTGTCGTGTAAACGGGGCCTTACAGGCTTAGATTGTTCTAAGAATACTACCTGTACCGTTTTATTTTATGTGACGTGGCTTTGTGCCTTTGTTTACATCCTGTGTTACTGGTGAGTGTGTGTGGGGCTGCAGGGCCCCCCTGTGGTTCATTTCTAAAGTCATGGCATATTTAAGTTTGTCACATACTTATCATTGTAATCTCAGTAGTGAAATATCAGTAAATGGTGGGAGCACAGCTGCCAGTTCCAGCTCTCTCTATGTTCCTGCGTCTCAGCGGTGCCGTCGCCATTCACTGAAGTTTTGACTACTTAAGATTGTTATCAGACAGACGCACACAGAGACACAGAGACACAGACATTTTGATGGTTATCATACCCGGGTCACTGTTACCATGATTTTCTTGAGCCTTCTTCCGATAATCCCACCTTTCTTGCTCCATGCCTTCATCAGGTTGGCAGACAGAGCGTCCAGCTGAGAAAAGAAAACTTGGCCTGCAAATGGACTGTTGTGATTCTTTTGAATTCTGCACACACCTGTAAAACCATAAAATCAAAGCAGAGGTACACAAAACTCAAATTTCCTACAGCAGCTCAGTCATGCAAATGCATATTCCACGTATGTCAATTAGTTTCCTGCATATAAATACAGATGTTGCCGGTCTTCAAATCATTGCTGAAGGAGTCATTTCATTTCATGAAGAGCATAATGTGCAGTATAAGTACTCATTGTATACTAAATACTTGGGAAAAAAACAGAGGCTGTTGCTTCACTTACCTCACGCTCATGGAAGAGCGCTGGCCACCTTGTTTTGAAATCTGCTATCTTGAACTACTTCTTTCTTCTGTGAAAGCAGCCTTGGCTTTTTCCAGCTGTAGTTCAGCATCATATGAGAACCGTGGCACCTGGAAGACCACGGGCCATGCAGAGGATCTTGAGGAGGTGGACTCAGGAGAAGACAATATGTCTGTGTCACCTGAGCTTAATAAAAGGATGGATGGAACAGGGGGGCAGAGCCACAAGTCAAGGCAGAGCATGGCAACTGAATCAAACATGACCTTGATGGTGCTTCTGTCCTGAACATCGGACATTGAGGTCACATTAATAAATGCATTATCAAAGTCAGCATCCGTGTATTGAAGAAGGAAGTCAGCCTCCACACCACACAGCCTCTTTATGTCTTGAAAGAAATGCAGTTATTAGTTTGTTCTTTAAATTGATGAAGGAACAGAAAGATGTTGTTCACAATACGTTTATTGATAATTACCTTCAGGCAGAGTACATGATTCACAGCGAGATCTCGGGCTCAACCCTCTGACCGTCCGGAAGGACCAGACATCAGAGTGAAAAGAGCCCCGAGTCTCCAAAAACATTGGTTTTTAAGCATTTTCTTTCACCCCTCCCTTCATATATGATGTGGATGATGTCAGAGTTGTTTTTACCGAAGCTGAACACATCTCTATTGTTCTGTCCCGGGAAGATTTGTGATCTTATAATGGTACCAGGCCTTACCTCTTCCCGGCTTTAAACTAGCGACTTCTTGATTTACGACCTTCTCCAGCTGGTTTTCCTCTAAGATTCTCTAACTCCCCTTTCCAGCATGGCGTTATCTGCCTGTGAACCAAGGTCAGTTGTCTGCTTATTCCTAAGACTCAATAGTTCGATTGTTCTGCCTCACACACCGAATGGTTCTTACATATATGGTCATGTTATTAACAGTTCTAAACAGAAGAGATACAAACGGATTATACTGCTATACAAACTAATGTGTTGATCACTCATAACACTGGTTTCTTCCTTTAGTCTTTATAAGTTCACTGACAGACTCTGGCATCCCGTCTGGAAGGATCAACCTCCCAGAATGATTCTGAGCTTCACTGCGGCAGGGGCAGTCATTTCACAACTGTGGAGGAGGAAAGAGGAGGAAATATGGAGAGTTGATAGAACAGGACACAAATAATATTGAAAATTGAAGCACTTAAACTGAATAAGAAGATTAACATGTTGTATATCCTGGCTTCTCATTATTTTGTAACTTAAGGTCCTGCTCTGATTGTTGAAACATTTCTGCAGAAAGTTTTACAATTTTTATGTTACATTATTTACAACATTCGCACATTTTTATGACTTCATTCGCAGGTTTTGTGACTTGATGTATAATATTCGCAATTTATTTTTGACATTTTGTCACTGTACGTACTTTACAAAAGTAATGTGTGACTTTGTTTGAACTTGCAACACATTTTGCCATTTTAAAAACATGTAAAATCACCTAGTTTCCCGCTGTCAAGTTATTCTACATTTTGGAGGATTTCCTTTCCATTACATTTTTAACGCCTGAGACATGTGAGGCCTACTCAGTGCCCTCCGAGGCCTACTGGTGGGCTGCAGACCAGTGGTTAAGAACCGTTGCCTTGTATGATTATGCATCTTTTCAAAGTCACCATTCTCCGTGATCCAATTAAATAGTCTGCCAAAGGGTAGTCATCAGCTAGTTCCTTGAGCTCAATCAAAACAGATTCTCTGGCTGGACATGGACTGTGTTCCCTGTCCCACCCAGAAAGCCTTCTCAGCATGAAACAGTCTCTCCTGCTCAACACAAATCTGAAGAATCTCTCCAAAATCAGACAGTCCACTAGCGCCATAAACCACAATCATTCCATTTCTGGATGTTGCACCCCTGGTGGACACACATTCAGCAAGGTGGACATTAGTTGTGCCGGGAAAGTTCTGTTCAATCGTCTGTGCTAGTTCTTGTTTCAGAACATCCACAGGAACTGTTAATCGACAACGTCTCTCCTTTCTAGGAGCTGCTGCAAAGACTTCAGTACAGGCACATACTGAAAACTGCTTTTTTCCTTGGACTCAAGAATGTACTAAACGGGTTCTACCACATTGAAGCTCTCCCTGTGGAGATGGCATGTGCTCAGGGGCCCGCCCCTCCCTATGGCTGTGAGCAAAGGGTGAGATATGTGTTGAGACTTCCTCTGTTGTCGCAGACTTATCTAATGTGGTGTTACGTTTCTGAAACAGATTGTCCAGAATGTCAACTGAGAGTGGCGATGTAGCAGAACATAATAAGTAGTGCAGTTCTTCTAAAAACTCAGCAATTCTTTTGCCTGGCACATGAGCAAAATCCTCTAACTTGAGCAATGCAGCAGCAAAAATGTTGCTTGATTACTTCAGCCAAGTTCTTCGGTCCACTGGCATCATGACCTGAACTTCCACCGTCTGTTTCAACAACCCTCTCATCTTCATTGTGTGCATCTTCCTCAGGATCATCATGTGTCTTTTGACACTTGAGTGGTTGTGAGTACTCCTGGCTTGAAATCTTTCAATGTATGTGGGTGAAATGTTCCATATATATTTGTTTGAAAACGGCAGCAGTAACGGTGTCAGTACTCTTCAGATTAACTGCCAATGTGTGTAAAATAATCCCTCTATAACAAGATCACGGCAAGAACACAAAGGACAACTGAGTGTTGACAGTTCCACTCACTGCTGAGAAATTACTTTGGGATGGAACCTATTTAAATGAACAGGGTATTCCATGTCTTAAAAGTAGGGCAGGTGGTATGTGGGCATTGGTCGCGTTGTCTGTCAGTGTTCCAGTCTAATATGTTTCAGTAGCATATATCTACTAGATAGAAATGCACTGCATACACCTCCACATATACATTAACTGTACTTGCTGCAGGTTGGAGACCTCTGAACTAGGGGATTAGGGAAATGTGGAATGTTGTACATGAACACTGGATTTAAAAAGTAATAAAAAAGAAACGTTCCAGATGACATCTTTAACCTTTCGTCGCTGATGCAGCTGGACAGGAGACTTGCAGGACGTTTGGCTCAGCTCTTCCAGACCTCCCGTTGTGTTTGTTTCATGTTAAACAATTTTGTGTTCCCGGTCAAAAATGACCGATCCATTTAAACTCATCATAAAAACTGCAATATTACATATATTATCACTGCTTGTTGTGTTCTGGATTATTTGGACTATAAAAATAATCAGATGAAACATAGTATATTGTTTATCACAGACTGCTTAGAGCCAAAGTTACCGACAACATTTGTTTTGAAAGCATTTTTTTTTTTTCTACACTCACATAAATTAACACGAGTCGTGTTTCCGGTCAAAAGTGACCAGAATATTTAATTTGTGTACAAAAGGAAATTATCCCAAAACAATTTGACAATATTACAAGATCAATGTCTTAATACATTAAAGAACAACTAACAAGAACAAGAAGATTACGATATTCATCACTCTATCAGATGTGTTTTGGCCTGATGACAGAAAAACAACTGAAAACTGTTAAAAATCAGGATTCTAAACCTGGAGTGGCTGGACTCAAACTTCTCATGCACATTTTGGACAATATGTGCAGGTTGTTGGACGTGCCTTGCACACATATATACGTTGCATTTCTGGCACGTTATGTTAGTTTGTACATCTCTTGGTGCACACACTTTTGTCACCTCTCTCTCCTGCAGCCGGTGATCTTGCTTCTCCACCTTGTATCTCTCTCACCAATCCTGCAGAGGCTGGCGTTCGGGGAAGGTGGTGGCGTTGTTGAATGCAGGGTGCCAGCGTGGCTTTCCCCAACTCTTCCAGGAATAGCCTCCTCTTGAAACATTTCCCCTGCTTCCATCTTGGATTCACCTCCACCCGCAGTACGAATGCTTTGTACGCTGACACGTCTAACATGTTGAAAAACACCACCATGGGCCATCGTGTGCTGTCTTGGCATGTTTTGTAGGTCCTGGCGTCCTCCTGAGGACATTTCCAGCTGAAAGCCTACCTTGATTCTCAGGTGGGGATGAAGACCAGGATAAATTCTCATTCTTTGACTTGAATGTGTCAGCAGCCTCAGCATGGCCATCCTCTTCATCACTGGATTCCTCCCCATCAGTTGATTCTTGGTCTGGATTATATTCTGTGTCGTCTTCAACTTCTGACACTTCCTCCTCGAATCCATCCTCACTGTCAGTTTCCTGGCCTCTCTCTTCCTCACCAGTGCGGTGATCACATATGTGATCAATAGCCTCACTTCCGATATATGGACGTGCCATGGTGCTGCCACACAATGAACTGTGAACAAGGCCTCGAAAAAGCATTTCTATAGGCGACCAAAGCTGCGAGAGAAATTCAATATTATTGAAACCATGTTGGAACTTTGTGAGACCTGGTGATGTTCCCCCGGGAGAGAAACTCTAACTGGGCTGAGGTTCCCGTGGTGGTTTCCTGGGAACCAAGGTGTGTGTGTGTGTGTGTGTGTGTGTGTGTGTGTGTGTGTGTGTGTGTGTGTGTGTGTGTGTGTGTGTGTGTGTGTGTGTGTGTGTGTGTGTGTGTGTGTGTGTGTGTGTGTGTGTGTGTGTGTGAGACAAATGAGGATGTACCTGAGATCAGTTTTTTACACTAATTGGAGTCTCCCCCATTCATTTCTGGTCATTTTTGACCGGGAACACCAAGAGTGTACAAAAGTTGAATAAAATACACAGAATTCTATGCAAATAAATACTATTTATTTTGTGTGTTAAAATCCTCTTTGTGGACAAAGTCATGAACTCTTAGGTCAGTCTGATCAATTTAAGTACTTTTTTCAGAGATAAAACTTTTAAATCGGTCAGATTTGACCGGAACACGACATAAGGGCTAGAGGAGCAGCCAAGTAAATAGCGGAAGGCCGGCATTTTTAATTAAAAAAAATTTTTTACCAAAGAAAACATTAACTTAGGTCAAAATACACTAATATCGCGCTCAGGTAATGCTTGATGGTACTTATTTGAAGTCTTCATTTGCATTTTGAGGCATTTTAAATGCAGATGATAGAGGAATTTTACCTTTTCTTCCGCATGCCACCCGGAATGTTCTGGATGGACAGGTTGTCTCCTCCCGTCCCTGCTGATCCTGTGATGTGTTCTCGTATTATCTGCCATCATTTCCCCGGAAGCGCATGACAACTTGATCATGTCTTGTTATTTTGACTTTATTGAATCAAATAAAAGCTAAGCAGTTCACTTCCAACTAAATCCTGCAGGATTTATTCACATTCATTTTGTAAACATGAGTTTGTATTGTACAAAATGCATATTTCACTTAAGTAAAAGCCCAATATCTTTTTTTTTTTAGTCTGCTGGAATGTGAGGGTGAGATTTCTGATAAGAATAAAGGAGGAGGAGCAGGAAACCAAGACCTGTGGAGTCACCGTGTGAGTTCAGACTCCAACTGACAGTCGATGGTGTCAGAGAAGAAGAACCAGGTGAGTGTTTGTCCAACTTTTATCATAACGTCAAAGTGTGAGACGGTTTTTTCTATGTGGGAGTCAAACGAAATGATCTGTGTGCGCGTGTGTGTGTGTGTGCGTGTGTGCGTGTGTGCGTGCGTGCGTGCGCGCGGGACAGGTCTGTCCTGATTCTCTCAGCCTGATTCAACATGAGTGACGTGGATGAAGAGGACAGATTAGAACCAGTGCAGAGGTAAGAGATGTGAGATTATCCTGCAGTCATCATACAGAATCGACTAAACCAAAACAGAACAAAAACTCCCCCACCTGAGGAGGGGGCTCCAACCCTCTGGAGAGTGTTTGCTGGATTATGCTCCAGAGCCTCATTTGGATCTTCTGACAGTCTTTTTCCAGGGCCTCATTGAAATCCTCTCATGTCACAGATGTTGCTTCATCTGCATTCCTTTCACCAATACCTGTCTGCTCAGTGTCAACCAGGCTCTAAAGCTCTCCTTTTCCAGCTTGTGAGCTTGCCAGACCTCTGGCCACCATCATGGTCTTCAGTTGCCGCCATGACAGGCAACAAGCTCCAGGCCACTGCTGAGCCACTTCCTCAGTGGAGGTCTTGAACAGAGTCCCCTCTGACTCCATGTCTCCAACCTCCTCTGGTAGTGGAAGTGGAAATCATTTCACAGAGTCCTCTGCTTGCCTTTCCCAGCATACCCTCACTATGTGCTTGGTTCTGCCGGGTCTATCTTCACCTGAGAGTCCAGAACATGCAGTCCCAGGTGAGGTGGAATAACAACTAAGTTGATCATCAACCTGGGACCAAGGAGCTTTCCTACCACACACACCGGTGCTGGATTGTGTTTGTCATGGACAGTCTATGACGAACACAGAAGTCCAATAAAGACTCGCTGGGTTCAGATGGGACCGGCCTTTCCTCCCAATCACCTCCTTCATGGTCACCCAGTCATTGCTAATGTCAACGTTGAAGTTGTGCAGTGAGACAAACCAACAACCTGTGTGTGTGTGTGTGTGTGTGTGTGTGTGTGTGTGTGTGTGTGTGTGTGTGTGTGTGTGTGTGTGTGTGTGTGTGTGTGTGTGTGTGTGTGTGTGTGTGTGTGTGTGTGTGTGTGTGTGTGTGTGTGTGTCTAGAGATCAGAAGCTCAGACCCACAGAGTCTTCAGTATCCAGCAGGTTGTCTCTGAAGAGTGACGAATCCAAATTCCTTCCACCAGCTTTCAGTGCTGAACCTCAACCTTCAGTCACAAAGTAAGAAACTCTTTGTTTCCTTTTATTTGCTCAAAACCAGAGTGAGAGATGTTGTGCTCGATCTAAGATCCACTTCCAGTGTTTTGAATCAGTGTGAGAGTTGAAGCTGGATCTGACTTGACTATTGCAATTCTGTCTTCCCTCGCTTCAATAAGGCCATTCTCAGCAGACTTCTGGTCGTGCAGAATTCTGCTGCTAGACTTTCGACAGCTTCGCCTAAAACAGCCCACATATCTGCCATTTCGTATGTTTGTTTATTTATTTATTCATTTATTTATTTTATTGCTCAGTCTTATTCTCCAGAGGGGAAATTCCTTTCCCAAATTGACCCATTGGTACCAGCCACACAGACCGAAGCTCAAAGGAGCTCGTGGGGGCCGAGGGTCTTGCTCAGGGTGCATGTTTTTGAACTGTGAGAGGAAACCGGAGAGCCTGAAGGAAACCGAGGCACACACAGGGAGAACCTGCAACTCCTGATAATAAGGCCTCAGGTGGTATATTTCTTGCTGTGAGTTGAGAGCACGAACCACTGCTCCACCATATGGGCTTGATGTTGTTTGTTAGTGCTCCTAGTTTATGTGCAGCACTTTGTGATTTTTTTGTTTTTAATCTGTGAAAAGCACTTTCTGAATAAACTTTACTTACTTTCTCTCACAAAACCAGAGTGAGAGATGTTGTGCTCACTCTAAGATTCACTCCAGTATTTTGAAGCAGTGTGAGAGTTGAAGCTGGATCTTTGTGTCTTCGCTGTGTGTTGTGTTGCTCAGTAAATGTTGCTTGGTGCCACAGAGAGAAGAAGAGGAGTGATGATGAGGAGCTGCAGCCGTCCCGCTGTGCTTTGTGTGAGGACGTCCTGAAGGATCCAGTCTGGTGGAGCTGTGGACACCAGGTCTGCAGACAGTGCAGCAGCTCACACTGGGACCTGGGTTCTTCATCAGGAGCCTCCTGCTGTCCTCAGTGTGCAGAAAGATCCAGAAGCAGAGCTGCACCAAGTAAGAGTGGACATGTGTCTGCTGAGGGACTCGTCTGTCTTCACTGGACTCGTTGTGTTGTAGAGATGTGGAAGCTTGCTGTTTGTGTGAAGTCTGATTGTTGTTGTTGTCTTTGAGCAGGTGCTGGTCTGCAGAAGGTTCTAGAGGAACATAAGAAGAGTCTGAGGAGCAGGTGTGAATGTGTGAGTGAAGGAAGTGATGAACCAGGAGGAGGAACCCTCCTCAACAGGATCTACACTGAGCTCCACATCACAGAGGGACACAGTGAGGAGCTTCAGAGGGAACCGGAGCTGATGCAGCTGGAGACAGCTTCCAGGAAGGAGAGCCTCCATGACACTGCCATCAGGTGTCAGGACATCTTCAGAGCCTCAGCTGAGCAGCACAGACACATCCGAGTGGTTCTGACCAGCGGCGTGGCCGGCAGTGGAAAAACCTTCTCGGTGCACAAGTTCACTCTGGACTGGGCCGAGGGCCTGGAGAACCAGGACGTCGGTGTGCTGGTGGTGCTCTCCTTCAGGGAGCTGAACCTGATCAGAGAGCAGCCCTACAGTCTTCTCATGCTGCTCCATGTTTTCCATCCAGCCTTACAGAAGGTGACAGCAGAGGAGCTGGCTGTCTGCAGGCTGCTCTTCATCTTTGACGGCCTGGATGAAAGCAAACTTTCTCTGGACTTCAGCAGCTCCCAGCTGGTGGTCGATGTCTCACACGAGTCTTCAGTCAGCCTGCTGCTCACAAACCTCATCCGGGGGAATCTGCTGCCCTCGGCTCAGGTCTGGATCACTTCCCGACCCGCAGCAGCCAATCAGATCCCTCCATCCTGTGTGGACAGACTGACAGAAGTGCGAGGCTTCACTGAGCCCCAGAAGGAGGAGTACTTCAGGAGGAGACTGAGTGATGAGGAGCTGAGCAGCAGAATCATCTCCCACATCCAGACATCCAGGAGCCTCAACATCATGTGTGGAATCCCAGTCTTCTGCTGGATCACTGCCACAGTTCTGGAGCACATGTTGACCACAGAGCAGAGAGGAGAGCTGCCCCAGACCCTGACTGACATGTACTCCCACTTTGTGCTGGTTCAGACACACAGGAAGAAGCTCAAGTACCATGAAGGACATGAGACGGGTCCCCAGGAGCTGACACAGGCTGACAGGGAGGTTCTTCTGAAGCTGGGCAGGCTGGCCTTAGTACATCTGGAGAAAGGAAACATCGTGTTCTACCAAGAAGACCTGGAGGAATGTGGTCTGGATGTGACTGAGGCCTCGCTGTACTCTGGAGTCTGTACTCAGATCTTCAAGAGAGAGTCTGTGAGCCTCCAGAAACCCGTCTACAGCTTCGTCCATCTGAGTGTTCAGGAGTTTCTGGCTGCAGTCGACTTGTTCCACTGTTTCAACAACAGGAAGGCAGACGTACTGGAGACCTTCATTGGAGAGGACTGGGAACACATGGAATTAAAACCAGAGACATTTTCTGAAAAAGTGTCTAAGTTATTTAGAAACCCTGATGGTTTCCCATCTCTGGACCACTTCCTGAAGAAAGTCCTGGAGAAATCCCTCAGAAGTCAGAACGGCCACCTAGACCTGTTTGTCCGCTTCCTTCATGGCCTCTCTCTGGAGTCCAACCAGAGACTCTTAGAAGGTCTGCTGGGTCAGACAGAGAGCAGTTCAGAAACCATCCAGAGAGTCATCAAGAACCTGAAGGAGATCAGGAGTGATGAAATGTCTCCTGACAGAAGCATCAACATCTTCCACTGTCTGATGGAGATGAAGGACGTCTCAGTACATCAGGAGATCCAAGAGTTCCTGAAGTCAGAGAAGAGATCAGAGAAGAAACTCTCTGAGGTCCACTGCTCAGCTCTGGCCTACATGCTGCAGATGTCAGACCAGGTCCTGGAGGAGTTGGACCTGGAGAAGTACAACACATCAGTGGAGGGACGAAGGAGACTGATCCCAGCTGTGAGGAACTGCAGGACGGCTCGGTGAGTCCACATGTCATCATGATCACATGTCTCAGTGATGTTTGTAGAAAGTAGTTCCTGTAGTTCCTCTGGGCAGATCTTCTCTATCATCTCGAGACTATCTCTCCACCCAGTTACGTACATATTTCATATGTATGGGGAATGACCCCCCCTGCTCTTCAGGGTACCAGGATATTTCTTTTAGACACTCCGGCTTGCCCGGTCACGCCCCACAGATTACCCATAAAGCACCTGTGTGGGCGTGAATTCAGTGATTGTTTGATCTCCACTGAGTCAGGGTGCAGTGTGTCAATCTGTTCTACTCAGAGAGACAAAATCTGTGTGTGGGTTACAGCATTTATTCGCTTACCTGTTGTGGTTTGGACGTCTGTCTGTGGGCAGCCTCCCTGGATTGCGGTTTCCTTACCAATTAGACTTGTTTCTTGTCTAAAACCAGCCAGTCTCTGTGGCTGTGATTCCCGATCTTGGCGTATTGCTGTGGTGCAGCTGACGTGCCTGGTGGGGGCCTGTGTTGATGGGTCTAATGGCCGCCATGGTGCAAGTAGTCCCTCTTGCACTCCTGCATATGCAACCTGTCCAAAGGTGCCTGTTGAGAACAAGTTTGTCCACAGAAGTCCCACCGGACCCCAGTGGTGGTTTCTCGGGGACTTCACCAGCCCTTTGCTAGTGGAGGGACTCGGCCAATATAGCAAGGTGGAGTACTCTATGAGCCGTGCTCTATCGCCAGCTAGTCTTCACCGATGCGTCTCTAAAAGGCTGGGGCACTGTGCACGAAGTCTGTAGGGACAAAGGTCTCTGGACTGGCCATTGGGTAACCCAGCACATAAATGTACTGGAAAGGAGAGCTGTCCTCCTCGCACTTCGACAGGTCCAGCCAAGGTTGAGAGGCTACCACGTCACCATCAGGACAGACAGTACCGTGACTGCAGCGTACATCAACAGGCAGGGAGGCCGAGGTTCCCCTGCCCTTTGCAAGATGGCAAGCCCAACTGTGGAAGTGGGCTCACCCACTCTTTTGCTCACTCAGAGCTGTACATGTGCCAGGACTGTCAAACACAGCAGCAGACATCATGACAAGAGGGGGCCCACATCCCGGGGAGTGGCGGCTCCATCCTCAGGTAGTTAGGAGATTTTGCATTGCTTCAGCGGGTCATTAGTCGACCTGTTTGCTTTGAGGGAGTCGACACATTGCCGACTCTTCTTCTCTCTCAGGAATGACAATCCACCTCTGGTGGCAGGGTTGAAATGGTTTTCCTTAATGACTGCATTTATGTTGGTGATAACCTCTGCTAGGAGAGTAAGTGAACTCCATGCACTTTCAGTTCACATGACTGCTGCAGGTTCTTGCCGAGGGGGTCGGGTGTAATTCTCTGTCCCAACCCAGCTTTCTGCCTAAGGTGTTATCCGAATTCCACCTGTCCCAGTCCATTGAGCTGCGCTCCCTTACCAACTTTGAGGGGGACCAGGAAGACCGTAACCTGTCTATGCTATGCCCAGGTAAGGTTCTGGCAGAGTCCATCCAGTGCACACAGTCTTATAGGAAGACCGATCAGCTTTTCGTCTCCTTTGACACCAGCAAATTGTGCAGGCCCCTGTCAAGATCTAGACTGTCCCACTGAGTTGTGGAAGCAGTCCAGCAGGCATATGTGCGCTCAGGGATGCCTGTCCCATCCGGGGTTCAGGCACACTCAACCCGTGGCATCACTACCTCATGGGCCGTATCCTTTGCGGAGCGAGTGCTGGGCATGGCTCATTGCTATATGACTGGACAAAGACCAGGCCTCTGCCAATGTGTAGGGACTCCTTTGTGACTTACTCATCGACCTGAGTCTCCTTTGTCTTTCTGGCGTCTTGCGGTCCGACCTAAGCAGTCCCTCCACCTTTCAGGCTTGGCCCTTGCAGGGCCTCATCTGACTGGCATGTAAATAGTATACATTTGTAAATAGTTTGTCTGTTACATTTCGGTGTATTGGGTTATGAACAGCACCGTCTCCTCACGGAGTGTATTAGTTACCCCATACATATGAAATATGTAACTGGGTGGAGAGATAGTCTCGAGACGATAGAAACATATGGTTACATTGTAACCGTGGTTCTCTGAGGGAGAGACTATCTCTCCAGCCCTTTGTGCCACTCGGAGACATGTGTCTATCAAAACTATCGCTGAATTCACACCCACACAGGTGCTTTATGGGTAACCTGTGGGGCGTGACCCGGCAAGCCGGAGTGTCTTAAAGAAATATCCATGTACCCTGACGAGCAGGTGGGTCATTCCCCAAACATATGAAATAGTCTCTCACTCAGAGAACCACGGATACAATGTCACCAGATGTTCCTCTATGATCTGTCATGTAGAAACATGTGGCTCAGCACTGTGTGTCAGACTTTGGATGTACTGATCAGATATATGATTAAGATCTGATCAGTGACGGTTTATTTTTCCTCATGAGATCTGATGATGAGAAAAATCCAGAAAAAGACCAAAGATGATGATTTAGATTAAAGTACGAAGTGAACAAAGATCAATTCAGTGAAGTCTTCTTCATGGTGTAAAATATATAAAGTCAAAATATGGTAAGAAACAAAAGAATTTATAAAACCATGTCACCTACTGCTTTTAACCAGAGATATATTCACATTAATCTGCACTGAGTAAAACTGAGCTATTGGCTGTCTCCAGTGGTCCAAGAAGAAGAAGAATCCTCTTCTTCACTGACAAATGTCCAGACAAAAATAATGAACCAACTCTGAGAACCAAGTGTTCTTCTGAGTAATGTGAAACAAACGGCTGTTTAAAGTATGAGGGAGCCTGGTTGTTAAGAGCTTTAAAGAAGGATTTAAAATTCTATTGTAGAATTAACTTGAAGCCAATGAAGAGAAGTCCATATTAGAGTGATGTAATCTCTCCTGCTGGTTCTTATCAGGACTCTCGCTGCAGCATTTTGCATGTATATTGTGAAAAGTATAGGTCCTCAGACAGAACCCTGTGGAACTCCATATTCAACATTAGTCTGAACTGAAGAGTGTGTGTGTGTGTGTGTGTGTGTGTGTGTGTGTGTGTGTGTGTGTGTGTGTGTGTGTGTGTGTGTGTGTGTGTGTGTGTGTGTGTGTGTGTGCATACGTGTTTGTGCATATGTGTTTGTGTGTCCGTCCTCTGGGTACTCCAGTTTCCTCCCATAATCCCATTGATGGTTCAATTTGGGAATCTCCCCTCTGGTGATCTTTGGCTTCAAGTCCAGAGAAGATGATCTGAAGCTCTGAGGTCCAACAAAGTCCTCATAACAACGTCCTGTCCTCTCTGTGTCTCATTACAGACTTTCTGGCTATAGACTCTCTGATTCTCACTGTGAAGTGATCTCCTCAGCTCTGAAGTCTGACCCCTCCCATCTCAAACATCTGGACCTGAGTATCAACGAGCTGAAGGATTCATCAGTGAAGGTTCTGTGTGCTGGACTGGAGAGTCCAAACTGCAAGCTGGAGACTCTGAGGTCAGTTCACTGTCTGAAGTTAGAATGTGTTGAAGTCAAACCACTGAGAGGAGTTTAGGAGGATCCAGATGTTGGAGGACAGAGATGGACTGAGCTCTGCAGCATGTTAGTGATCAGCATGTTGATGAGACTCTTCTCCTCCTGGTGGCTTCAGCTGTTTGGACTTTACATTTCTAAACTCTTCCAGTCTGAACTTTCTTCATTCTCAATGACTTCAACATCAAACTTTGTCCTCTAATCTCACTTCTTTCTCTCTTTAAACAGGTTGAAGAGCTGCAGGTTGTCAGAGATCAGCTGTTCTTCTGTGGCCTCAGCTCTGAAGTCCAACCCCTCCCTCCTGAAACATCTGAAACATCTGGACCTGAGTCACAACCAGCAGCTGGATTCTGGAGTTGAGCAGCTGTGTGGTTTTCTGGAGAGTCCACTCTGTAGTCTGGAGACTCTGAGGTCAGACTCCATGTTTGTCTTTGTGAACAGTGAAAGTTGTGTTGACACTAAAGGTCAGACATCAGGCTGATATGAGATGATCCACACTGAGGTTCTCCATGAGAAACTGAGACTGTGTGTGTGTGTGTGTGTGTGTGTGTGTGTGTGTGTGTGTGTGTGTGTGTGTGTGTGTGTGTGTGTGTGTGTGTGTGTGTGTGTGTGTGTGTGTGTGTGTGTGTGTGTGTGTGTGTGTGTGTGTGTGTGTGTGTGTGTGTGTGTGTGTGTGTGTGTGTGACAATAATCTCACTTCTTTCTCTCTTTATTCAGGTTGGAAAGCTGCAGTTTGTCAGAGATCAGCTGTTCTTCTCTGGTCTCAGCTCTGAAGTCCAACCCCTCCCTCCTGAAACATCTGAAACATCTGGATCTGAGTGAGAACCAGCTGCAGGATTCAGGAGTTGAGCAGCTGTGTGGTTTTCTGGAGAGTCCACTCTGTAGTCTGGAGACTCTGAGGTCAGTTGACTGTCTGTTACTGTTGTAGAAGGCAAGGCATATCTATAGAGCACCATTCAAACACAAGGCAATTCACAGTGCTTTACAAAGAAATTAAAGAAATACAGAAAAGCTTTACAAAGACATAAGCAATATATATATAGAATAAATAAGGTAGGACACTTATTAAGATAAATTTAATAAAGCAAATAAAATTGTTTGAGCCAGTGGGAGCATGTAGATGTTAAATAAAAGGGGCCCAAGGATGGAGCCTTGAGGAACCCCACAAGTGATTTTAATTTGCTCAGAATCATAATCAGCTATTGACACAGAATAGTCGCGATCTTGTAAGTAGGATTTAAACCAACTTAGAGCAGTGGAAGAAGTTCCAACCACTGTTCCAGTGGGTCCTGCAGTATGTTGTGGTCAACTGTGTCCAAAGCAGCACTAAGATCCAGTAACACTAAAACTGAGACTGTGGAAGCGCCACTGCTCGTGTAGACGTCATTCAGCACTTTAATAAGAGTGTTTCAGTGCTTTGACCTCAATCCAGACTGGAAAACATTCAGCTCAGTGTTTTGTGCCATAAAAGCATTAAGTTGTGTAAAAATGACCTTTTCAATAATCTTACTTAAGAAAGGTTTGATATGCTCCTGTAGTTAATATTTACTGAAGCATCCAGATTACTCTTTTTTAAAAGAGGCTTGATAACGGCTGTCTTTACTTTTTGGAAAAACGCCCATCTGAAGAGAGCTGTGTACTCCCTGTAGTACCTCTGGAGCTGGACAGTTAAAAACATCTTTAAAAAACTTTGTTTGCAGAGGGTGGAGGCTGCATGCTGTGGGTTTGAGGTGTTAAACAATGTGGGTTAGTGCTGCTCAGTCTAACAGGAGAACATCTGCCAGATTAGACAGAACATCTTTGTGTGGAGGTTCATGGGTTCGAGTCGTAATGCCTGAGCTCCACTGACTGACTCTCAGTCTGATCTGATCTTTGGTGAAATAGGATGAAAATCATTACAAGATGCATCATATAACAGTTCAGGAGGTCCTGATGGTGAGGGATTGGTCAGTCTGTCACCACACTAAACAAAGTACGAGCGTTATTACTGTGTTTGGTGATGATCTCAGAGGAGAAAGATTGTCTGGCCCTTTTTAATTCATGGTTCTACATGCGAAGCGTTTCTTTGTAGATCACATAATGAACGTGGAGCTTAGATATTCTCCACCTGCGCTCTGCCTGTCTGCACTCTCTATTTTGGGCCTTAACCAGTCTATTATTCCTCCATGGAGCTTTTCTCCCATCATACACTACTTTAGCTTTGACTGGCGCTATGATATCAAGGATGTTTACAACTGTAGATGGAGAAATGTTTGTGATGTGAGACTCTGATCCTGCAGTGAGAGATGGACTGAGCTCAGCAGCTTGTTACTGATGTGTGTGGACATGAGGAGGAGTGGGAATGTTGAGCTGACATGTGGATGATGAGTGTGATGAAGAGCCACAACAACAGAACAGCTCCTTGATCAGGACTCAGTAATGTGGAGCTGCTCATTTCTCCATCAACACATCTGATTGGTTCTCCTCATTCATTCTGCTGCTTTCTCTCTTTATTCAGGTTGAAGGACTGCAGTTTGTCAAAGATCAGCTGTTCTTCTCTGGTCTCAGCTCTGAAGTCCAACCCCTCCCTCCTGAAGATGCTCAACCTGTGTTACAACAACCTGCAGGATTCAGATGTGCAGCAGCTTGTTGGTCTTCAGCAGAGTCCAGACTGCAGCCTGCAGACTCTCAGGTCAGTAGATGTTGGAGTGAGTCCATGCTGCTTCCAGCAGGTTTCTACTAAACACAGTTAGTGTGAGAACAAAGATCCAGAGTTGGACTGCTCTGTGAGGTTGTGAGAGGAGAACGCTGAGCAGCTTCAGGGTTGGACAGCAGAGGACACAGTAAGTAAGTAAGTAAGTAGTAAGTAGTAAGTACATTTTATTTCTATAGTGCTTTTCACAGACATGGAGTCACAAAGTGCTTCACAGTAAAAACAGATAAAAACAGATAAGAGAAAAAAACATCTTAAAAACACAACAAATGCCGAGAGTCAGTGGCAGCGTGGGTCGATTAGACTAGAATGATTTGGAAAACAAATGTGTTTTTAGGCACTTTTTAAAGATGTCCGCTGAGTCCAGGGAGCGCAGGTCCAGTAGGAGTTCATTCCAAAGTCGGGGCGCAGCAGCGTTGAATGATCGGCCTCCCCGAGTTTTAAAGCAGGTACGTGGAACCTTTAACAGGTTCTGCCCAGACGATCTCAAGCTCCGAGTGGAGCTGTAGGGCTTTATGAGGTCAGCAATGTAAGGAGGAGCTGGACCATGTAGGGCTTTATGAGGTCAGCAATGTAAGGAGGAGCTGGACCATGTAGGGCTTTATAAGGTCAGCAGTGTAAGGAGGAGCTGGACCATGTAGGGCTCGGAGCGTTAGCACCAAGATTTTATATTGAACATGAGACTCAGCAGGGAGCCAGTGAAGAGATCTTAACACAGGGGAAGATGGTTCCTCCTGGTGGTGCTGGTCTAAAGTCTGGCGGCTGAGTTCTGGACTAACTGTAACGAGCAGCTCTTCTTTGTTAAGGCATGTGAAGAGGCTGTTGCAGTCGTCCAGGCGTGAGGACACGAATGCGTGGATAATCATTTGGAGCTCTTCTCTGGACATCATGGACCTGAGCTTGGTGATGTTGGGTAACTGAAAGAAGCAGTTCTTTACCAGCTGTCTCCAGTGATGATCCAGGGACATGGACTGCTCAAAGATCAGCCCTAAATTCCTCAGCTTTGTTTTGGCTGAAAGGCTCGGTTCACCCAGGTTCTGTTTGATAGAGGCGGTACCACTATCTGGGGCCATAACAAGTGTCTCAGTTTTGGCAGAGTTTAGTTGTAGACTATTTTCACTGAACCACTGCTTGACTTGTGTAAGACAGAATATGGAGCTCAGTTTGTCAGCCAATCAGAGGAGCCTCAGGCTTGTTGTGTTGGTCTGACGGTGGTGGTCCTTCATGAGCTCTGAGCTGCTGCTGTGGACAGGACTGAAGTCCTGGCTGCTCCACAGAGACTCTCCTCATCACCTCTCATCTCTCTCATCTCTGCAGATGGATGTAGAGCAGAGAGGACGCTGTGTGTCCTGAAGATCCACTGAGGAGAGCAGAGAGGACGCTGTGTGTCCTGAAGATCCACTGTGGAGAGCAGAGAGGACGCTGTGTGTCCTGAAGATCCACTGAGGAGAGCAGAGCTTCATCCAGCAGTGAGTGACAGAGGAACCACCAGAAGATCTGCTGAGTGTCAGTGGTGCAGTGTGAAGAGCTGTGAGAGTCCAGCATCGAACCAGGGTTCCTCTGGATGTGACGCAGGACCACCACTGTGTGGACTGAACCTCCTCCTCCTGCTTCTGCGTTTCCTCGTCCTCCTCCTTCACAATAAAATGCTTGTATGTTGTATATCTTGTTGCCGTTGCTTCCTGTGGCTTCTCTTCCTGCTGTCGCTCCCTGAAGCAGCTCCTGTGTGGAAGAAGACCGAGGCCACATCACTCAGCTCACATTTCCAGGGTCGGACTGTTGATGCAACAGAAAGAGAGAAACTCTCAATGTGCGCTCAGCCAAGCTGGAGGTGTTCTCTGTGTGTAAAGCGTGTTGAAAGGTGTTGTCAGGACTGTGTGTAAAGAGTTCTCACTGCTTTCTTTTCCTTTCTGGTAAATAACTATCTTGTCTCTCGTTGTTTGTTTCTGATTGGAAACAATAAAAACACAGAAAGTCAAAATGTGCAGTAAATCTTCTTTGTTTTCTTTCAGACTGAAATGCTCCTTTTATCAAGAGATTAGTTTTTAGTTTTTGTTAGTATGGAAGTTGTGATAACACCATTTTGAGTTTCTGCAGATGCCGTTTGGTCTGAAAGTTGCTGCACAAACATTCAGCGCTTGATGGACTCTGTGTTAAGGGGCTTGTCTTTTCTGTTAGTATATCTGGATGACATTCTGGTGGTCAGCGCCTCACCTGAGGACCACCTGTTACCCCTGTGTCAGCTCTTTGAAAGACTTAATGATCACTGCTTTTCTGCGCCCACAAACCATCAAGTCATTGAAGGAATTCCTGGACATGGTGAACTTTTACAAACGCTTCATCTGATGCGCCCCCTGTATGAAGCTCTGAGGGGCTGAAAGGACAAGCAGGATGTGGACTGGTCCCCAGAAAGGATCCTGGCTTTCGAAAAGGTCAAGGTTGTGCTCGCCAACACCACCATGCTTGCGCACCCGTCCTAATCATTTAACCCTAACCCTAACCCTAACCCACCATACATCATTTTAGAGGCTGCCAGTTTACTGCTTTTGTGGACCATAAGACCCTCACCTTCATCATGTCCAAGACCTCAGAACCATGGTATGGGGGGCAGCAGTGCCACCTTTTTGCCATTTCAGAGTTCACCACAGACATTCAACATGTTGCCAGGAAAAATAATGCTGTGGCCAACTGCTTCTCCCGGACATACGTGAACTCTGTGCCCCTTGTGGTGGACCATGCTGCCATGGCCTGTGACCAGCAGACTGACTCTGACATTCCAGCCTTCAGGACGGCTGCCACAGGTTTACGGCTGCAGGATGTGGTATTCTAGGACAATGGTAACACAATCCTCTGTCACGTGTCTACAGGGCACATCCCCATCGCATCCAGGTGCAAGAGCATCGGTGAAGCTGGTGGGGGCAAAGTTCGTCAGGCGGGGCATCAGGAAGGACATCAGGAGCTGGGAAGTTTCCTGTATGGCTTGTCAGCGGTCCAAGGTACACTGCCAAATCAAGGCCCCCCTAGAGCCGTTCCTTATTCCTGAGAAGAGGTTCGATCATGTGCATCTGGACTTGTTGAGTCCGCTCCCTCCCTCCCAAGGCTTCACTCACCTTCTACTATTTTACTGTTATGTTTTCTATCTACTTGGTGCTGGCACTATGCCAATTCTTTTTGTCCTTTATTTTACAATTTTGAAAAAAACATTTGTTTGGATCTCACAAGACCACAGAAAAGTTGGTTAATTTCTAAGGAAAGACAATCTTCAGTTGTCATGATATCAGGTCATGACATGTGGAGTCTGATTTAGGAATGTGCCTGAATATCTCACCACAGGGGGTCCTGCAGACACTGACTGCGCCACATCTGCAGACGTCGTGGAGGACAGAGGGACCGCCTCTGGCCACCTGGTGGTTCAATCCACCATTGTGAGCAGGTGGGTATAACCCTGCGTCTGGCCGGAATGGGGAACGGTTCAAGGGGCGACTTTGTGTGCTGGTGGACCTTAGCACGTTGACAGGCCACACACGCAGCTGCCCACTCTTTGACATCCCGGCAAAGGCCAGGCCAGACGAACTTGGCCCTGACCAGCTTCACCAACGCCCACACACCCGGGTGCGAGAGGGAATGAATCGAGTCAAAAACACGACGTGTTCTTAAAACTGTGTTCTCCAGCATGAGGCCCATACCCGTAGACCTGAGAGCCAGGATGTACGAGTCTTCGGGCTGGTCAGCAGCCATGGCAGAAAAGTCCACCCCCAGATGCACAGGACACACAAGCACGCGAGACAGACAATCAGGGACACAGTTTACTTTACCAGCCACGTGCCGCATGTCAGTCGTGAACTCAGAGATGGACGCTAAGTGGCGCTGCTGGCGAGCAGACCACGGCTCCGTCACCTTGGACATGGCAAAAGCCAGCGGTTTATGATCCACATAAGCTGTGAACGAGCGGCCCTCCAGAAGGAAACGGAAATGACGGTTTGCAAGGTACAACGCCAACAAAATGCTAGACTTGAATTAGAATTTTGAATTTTGAATTTATTGTAAGGAAAGCCCCTTGAGATGCAACATCTCGTTGCAACATCTCGTTTACAAGGGGGACCTAGATACTTGCGTTCACTCTCTCGCAACTTGTGGCTGAAAAATGCAAGGGGCTGCCAAACTCCAGCCACCTGCTGTTCCACCACAGCCCCCACTGCTATGTCAGATGCGTCAGTCATTAAAGCGATGGGTGCTGAGGGTGCCGGATGGGCCAGAAGGGCTGCCTCAGCAGGGGTGGACTTAGCACCTTCAAAGGCCTGGACATGATCGGGTGTCCAGTCAACCGGGTCAGAGCCCTTCTTCAGTTGCAGAGCCCCGTAAAGTGGCTGCAGAAGGTGTGTGGCACGAGGGAGGAAACGGTTGTAGAAGTTAATCATGCCCAAAAACTCCTGCAGGGCCTTAACCGAGGCCGGACGGGAAAAATCCGCCACCGCCTGCACTTTATAAGGCAGTGGAAAAGCAGCCTGAGATGAAATACGGTGACCCAAAAAGTCAATAACCAGCAGACCAAACTGACACTTAGCCGGGTTGACAATGAGGCCATGTTCCTCAAGGCGCTGAAAAACTTGTTTGGGGTGTGACAGGTGCTCGTCAGGCCACCAAGATGTCGTCCAGATAAACGAACACGAAAGTTAGGTCGCGCAGCACCGAGTCCATTAACCTCTGAAAAGTCTGTGCTGCCCCTTTAAAGGAGACATATCATGCTTTTAAATCCTTCCTTTTTACATATAAATCATACAGTTGTGGTCTATATAAAGCGGAACTGCAATGCTTGGGTCTGAATTCCTCATTATTAGAGCTCCACAGGCCCCTTTTCTACCCCTTTTCTGATGCGCTTCTGAGAGCAACTCGTTTTGGGGCGGTCTCTTCATACCCCGCCTCCTCTCCAGGTTGCAGAGGTGATACTCGGTTCAACGTCACCCTGTTCGGCCATCTTTGTAGTTTGATAGAACAGATACAATTATCTAGCGGCGCAGAAACTTTATATTCACACATTATTTACAAAATGTCAACAACGGAAGATTTGTCCATCCAGCCATACATGTTGGAGCCAGAGTCGGACCCGGCGGAGCGAGATGAAAATGACCATGATGCACCTTCAGAACAACGTCTTCATATGGATGTAACGCAATGGTGTGTTACTATATTTACACTAACTTCTCCATCCATGCCCACTACTACAATACTGCCTGTATTACAACGACTATTTAACACAGAAGTTACATTATAATCTAAAACGAGCACACAGCGCTAACATATGAAGACGGTGCAACTGCTAATGCTAACAAAACAATGACAGGGACGTCTTATCATCACACTTTTTAGCGTTATATACAGCTTACCGAAGTGCTCTGTTCGTCGTCTCCATAGATAGAAGGAACTGACCGCTCAATCAGACCAAGTCTTTCGGCAAATCCTTCTTTATACTGGCGGAGGTTGCTGAAGCAGTCGTCCTTAAAGTGCTTCGCGCACACAAAAATGACCTTACCCACAGATGTGGGTACATTTCTGTGAAAAATAAAACTCAACCAGGCACTTGGAAAAGGTTCTGATGCTGGGAGACGGTGTAACGAAGCTTGTGGGTTACTACATCCAACAACCGAACATTTCGACTTATCCTCTCGTAACTTCGGTTGGACTACAAAATCGCAGCGAGAAACAAAAATGGCAGATTGCTCGAAATGTCGATGTCCTAATTTGGCAGTTCCGCTGAGAATACTGTGACGTCATTGTTCAAAAAACGTAATAGAGAATAGAAAAATCGAAACGGATCGCAAAATATGACCAAAACAGAATATAAAGATATCAACGGAGCACCTGAAGAGACTACTTTGAACTTTTCTGTACTTCTAAACACTCTAAATATACAACAACATGCATTTAAGGGCTAAAAAAGTGGATTTAGCATGATATGTCCCCTTTAAGGCCGAAAGGCATGCGCAGGAATTCAAAAAGCCCAAACGGGGTAATCACTGCAGTCTTGGGCACGTCATCCGCATGCATGGGAACCTGGTGATAACCGCGCACCAGGTCCACCTTCGAAAAAACGGATGTGCCGGTCAAACGCACGGAAAAATCCTGAATGTGTGGGACTGGATAGCGGTCATGCCCAGTGACATTGTTGAGGCGGCAAAAATCCCCACATGGCCGTTGGATGTCTCACAACGTCCAAACGCTCCATAGTGGCAAACTCCCCTTTAGCTATAGCCATCTTCTCTGCATCTAAGTGTCGTGCGCGCGCAAAAACCGGCGGCCCTGCAGTAGCGATGAAATGCTCAACGCCATGCCTAGTCACCACGGTGGAAAAGACAGGCTTGGTCAGAGATGAATATTCCGCCAGCAAACACTGAAACACATCCTCTGAAGCTAAAAAGGTAACGCGGGTTAACGGCCCAGATCCCCCGGACTCACACGGGAAAGTAGCAAACGTCACTGCATCGATCAACCGGCGGTTAGCAACATCAACTAGCAAACCATTAGTGAAGAGAAAATCAGCTCCGATAATAGAAACAGTAATGGAGGCGATCACAAAGTCCCACTCAAACTGGCATCCGTGGAAACATACTGACTTACTGCCAAAAGAAGGGATGGAGGAACCACTGGCCGCGCTCACGGAGGTCCGCCGTCCCTAGCCGACATGTCCGTGCCGGCTGGAGAGCGTAGGCTCAGCTGCCAGCTGGAGTCCACCAAGAAACATTTCCCTGACGCCCACCAGCACCCACAGCTGCTGCTGAGTGCTGGCCCTGGCGTTTCCTGGCGCCTCGAACCGCTGATGGAAGAAACACAGGCTGGTCCCGCGTCGTCTCCGGCAGCCACTCCAGCCACCGCCGCCGGGTCTGCGTCTTCCGTCGCCAGCCGGGGGGGCTCCGATGTCACACCCTGCACAGCGAACCGCCTCACAGCCAGCAGAACCCGATCAGCCTCCTCGGCCAAACCGCGGCAGTCCCCCTCCGCCAAACAATCGACGTTAGCCAAGGCCGCGCGCACGGGCGGCGGGAGTTGGAGCAGGAAAACATGAGGGAACAGGAATCCACCTTCGTCCGAGCCCAACAGCGACAGCATATTGTCCATCAGGACCACAGCCGAGCCGTCACATAAACCAGGCAGGGAGAGGAGTCTGTCCGCCCTCTCAGCGGCAGACAGGCTGTACCTCCGGAGCAGGAGACGCTTGACAGCGGCATAATTCCCAAGACGCGCAACAGCTGCATGGCCCGACGAGGGGACTGCTGGTCTAAGGCGGTCGACGATCAGGTAATACCTGGACCTATCCTCGGTGATTCCGCGCAGTCAGAACAGCGCTTCGACATGCTCGAACCACAAAGCCGGGTCGTCCTGCCAAAAGTCAGGAAGCCTCAAAGCCGCGGTGAAAACTGCTGAGGCTGAGGAGACGTCCGTCTTCTGCTTCCTCAAACTTGTTCAAACCGGGGTCACCAATGTGGCAGGATAAGGAATACTCCAGAGCTAAAGGTGAAACTCGTCTTTATTCCACAACCGCCAAAAACCAACAAAGAACAGGTACAGAACTGGCAAGCCCGGGAACCTTAAACCACGCCCCCTTCCCACAGTCCTGCTGGGTGAGAGGCCTGGGTCCTAGTGGCCGCCACAATATAACTGAAATGTCTATCATTTCCTGTTAAACAGGTGGCGCTCCCGAGGTATCTGATACAGGTCAGATAAAATTTTCAATAACATAAGTAATAACTACCTTTGATAATTAATCATCATTATTGACAGGTCTAAAAACTGATTTTCTGTTTATAAGTATCATCCTGTTATTCCACAAAATGGATCTATACAGAGTAAAATTGTGTGTGAATATAATTGTCCAAAATTACAATATTGACTGAAATTTTGACAACGCAAACTGCATTTTGGTTGTTTGAAAGTCACATCTCAATAAAAAAAAAAAAAATCCAGACATCCAAATTGATCAAATATAGCCTCAGGCATGTGAAAACCACATGATTGTTAAGAAAATAATGTTTTTAAACAATTAACTCTAAAGGATCTAATCAATGATTGAAAATCTAACACTTAAACATCAGTGTAGTCTTTAACCAGATTAGACCTCTTTAAATAATGTGTTTCCTTTTACCATAAAAACTGAAAAATTATTGACATGGCCTTTTTAATGTTGTCATCCGAGATGAAAAGAGAATGACAAAGGGATAATAACTTAGACACACCCTCGGCTTTAGACAAAAGAACTCTGACTATGTTTTCTAGCTGTGGACAAACGCAGGCCTGCATTGAAGCAAAGTTTATATTCTCTTCATATAAAAGAAAATGTGATTTTGTGTTCTTCTGCTGGATTTCATCTAAAAAAAAATAAAACTATATAGTTTTGAGACCGGCAATAAATGTGAAGATGAATTATGAGGTGAATGAGCAACATTAGACCGCTAGATGGCGGCAAAGTACTTCCTCTTGATATCTGCTTTTGTAGGAATCAGAAATCGATGAACACGTTAAACATCAGCATCTTCACAGAGAAGTTCGATACATACATACATACATGCAAATGCAACACAGTACTCTCTTGTAATATACTTTTACAACACACACACACACCCACACGTACACACACACACCTCCATATATGTATCTATATATGTTAATCACTGAATACCACAAACCTCAACAGTTTCATTCCAGGCTATTGTGGAATCTTTGTCATACTAAAGCCTGTGAACATTTGTTTACATTCAGACATGTCCGGACACAAGTTGGGTGTTTGTGTACGTGTGTGTTTGAAAGCAGCGGTGGACTGTGGGCCGACACACTCAAAGAATTGGCCAAAAACTAAACAAATCTACATCGTTACGGCAGTTTGTTTTACTCCAACACAACTGAGTAAAAAATGACTTACTCAAAGTTTGATACGAATTTCAGTGAGTTATATGAGGTGTGTGTGTGAGAGAATGAGGAAGCGAAATAAATCCAAATTTATTCAGACATTTATTAATTTGCCATCTGTTTTTGTTAAAGAGCATAATTCAAAGTATTTCAGCATGAAAGCTCATTTTTAATATGTCAACATTTTTGGAGTTATGATTATTATAGTTGAACACACCTTCCTCAATAGAAGTAAACGCAGGGCTGCCCCATCCAAGATGGCGGCCACCTGACACGTCAGCTCCAACAGGCAGCGCCAGTCAGTGAGGCGACTCTGTATATTATGTCTCTGGCGGAAGTAGCCTGAGAGTGGAGGTCTGCTGTCAGGTTGTCTTGACAAATTAGGATTTATTTGTGTAAGCTGCTTGTACATTGCTCACATTTTATTCATATTACCAGAATTTTGTCTAACCAACTACACACTGTTGGGCATTATGAAAAGCATTCTCATCTTTAGTATGCTTCCCCATAATAACAAAATAGTTCAAATTGTAGAGAATTCTTCAGATTATCCACATTCACAGAAATATTTGCAGACACACACATTGTTGAAACATGTTTTTGAAACACCAAACAAGTCCGTGTAACAGACGCACAACAGATACATTTACAGAAACAAAAATCTGCTCACAAAAAAAACAATGAAACAGTAAATTGAAGAAAATAGAAAAAAAAAAGAGGCAATAAAATCAGACTGACTCCAAAAGACTGAAGGGGCAGCACATTTTCCTCTTTTTATCAACTCAACTTTACTTTTTACTGTTCAAGCAAACTATTTTATAATCACACCCAGGTTGTTTAAACCAAACTTGTCTTCTTTAATCCAGACCTGGATCTGTATGCTCAGGGCAGGATGAAGGCAGTCATGGGCCCCAAGGCTATTCTTTTCTCTGGGGCCCCCTGCTTGTAACCCCTCTTAACTTTTAGCTTGTACAAAGAGGTATTCAACCAGATTTTAGCGAAACCAAGAAACAGCAGCATCAAATATAAAGATCATAATAGCAGCAATGCAGCAGCCCAATAAACTGTTGTATTTGGTGCTATATAAATAAAGTTGAATTGAATTGACACACTTTATACCTTTACAGTCTTTGGTGAAGCTGGTAAAGTAAATTTTCTGAGAACATCAGTCTCATTATCCATCAGGGAGGTGATTCAGTTTGTTTTGGCCCGTCATGGATCTCAGTTTAATTTTCACAAGTTTAGAGCGCCCCCCACTGGCAGTGGTTAGAGTTAAAGTCAAATAGAGTCTCAGTGCCAACATGTGGAAACACCAGTGACCTTGCTGAGATGTACTCCTGAATGAATCCCCTGAATTCTAGATCAGTGGTTCCCAACTCTTCTCCTGAGGAACTCAAACTTCTACCATCGGAAACCCAGACGGCCCTCCACCGCCCTGTACAATTACAAAAACAACCTGAAGAACCTCATAACAATCTGTGTGAAAGAGAACTTCTTTGTTCTATTCTGAAGGAATGACCTTGTTTCCTCTGAGGTTGATCTCTTTGGTTCACACTCCATCTCGGGGTGTTTAATGGACTGGTGCTGCTTCAGCTGGACAGTTGCAGGTGTTGTTAATGAGGTGGTGATGATGTGAAGAAGAGGAAGAAGGACTTCGCCGACGCCTTCTTGCGTGCACATAAAAATATTTATTTACAAGGTTTATTTACATCAGGAATCACAGACGGTGGTATAAGTCTGGGAGAGTCCGCGGCCAATATACGTCTCACCCCTAACAACAGACTGTCTCCTCATTTTATTCATTCCTGGCACAAGCTCCACCCGAGCAGACGTCAGGACGTATGGTTCAATTCAGGAGGAACAAATCCTCATGGAAACTTCCTCGTCCCAAAGTCTCCCATGGACTCGCTGTCAAAACAAGAGGAAAATATACCTCACAGGTTTTACACCTCAAAAGATTAATCCCGCTTTAATTTAGTTTGTTGCGTCTATAAAACCATAATTCTCTGTTAAAAATATATATACATATGTTTTATTTGAAATTTTTACAAATTACTTGGTGGTCCGGTCGGATTGGAGCCTCTCAAATCAGGTATATCACATGAATATTTCCTGTGAAGAGCATATTGATTTTGGAAATCTGAATCGATACTCAACTCTATGTGATGCACTGATCAATGAATGGAGTGAAATACAATTCGTCTTTGTCTGGAACACGTCTGCAGCCTCAGTTGGGCCAGTTTGAAATTCTCCTGTTGACCAGTGTGTCACATCACCAGCAGAATAAAACTGAATCAACAAAACTGGATCTGCGACTTTAAGACGTCAATCTAGTTAAATGAATCACATGGAAAATAACGTGTAGGAATAATGGAGGAGGAGGTTCAGTCCACACAGTGATGGTTCTGCGTCACATCCAGAGGAACCCTGGTTCGATGCTGGACTCTCACAGCTCTTCACACTGCCCCACTGACACTCAGCAGATCTTCTGGTGGTTCCTCTGTCACTCACTGCTGGATGGAGCTCTGCTCTCCTCAGTGGATCTTCAGGACACACAGCGTCCTCTCTGCTCTCCTCAGTGGACCTTCAGGACACACAGCGTCCTCTCTGCTCTACCTCCACCTGCAGAGATGAGAGAGATGAGAGGTGATGAGGAGAGTCTCTGTGGAGCAGCCAGGACTTCAGTCCTGTCCACAGCAGCAGCTCAGAGCTCATGAAGGACCACCACTGTCAGACCAACACAACAAGCCTGAGGCTCCTCTGATTGGCTGACTGTGACCTCTGCTGTCCAACCCTGAAGCTGCTCAGCGTTCTCCTCTCACAGCCTCACAGAGCAGTCAAACTCTGGATCTTTGTTCTCACACTAACTGTGTTTAGTAGAAACCTGCTGGAAGCAGCATGGACTCACTCCAACATCTACTGACCTGAGAGTCTGCAGGCTGCAGTCTGGACTCTGCTGAAGACCAACAAGCTGCTGCACATCTGGATACTGAAGGTCGTTGTAACGCAGGTTGAGCATCTTCAGGTGGGAGGGGTTGGACTTCAGAACTGAGACCAGAGAAGAACAGCTGATCTCTGACAACCTGCAGTTCATCAACCTGAATCAAGAGAGAAAGCAGCAGAATGAATCCTCCTCATGTCCACAGACATCAGTAAGAAGCTGCTGAGCTCAGTCCGTCTCTCACTGCAGGATCAGAGTCTCACGTCACAAACATTTCTCCTTCTACAACAGTAACAGACAGTCAACTGACCTCAGAGTCTCCAGACTACAGAGTGGACTCTCCAGAAAACCACACAGCTGCTCAACTCCTGAATCCTGCAACTGGTTGTGACTCAGGTCCAGATGTTTCAGATGTTTCAGGAGGGAGGGGTTGGACTTCAGAGCTGAGACCACAGAAGAACAGCTGATCTCTGACAACCTGCAGCCCCTCAACCTGAATAAAGGGAGAAAGAAGTGAGATTAGAGGACAAAGTTCCATGTTGAAATGATTGAGAGCTGAAGTCGGTTCAGACTGGAAGAGTTCAGAAATGTAAAGTCCAAACAGCTGAAGCTGGAGGAGAAGAGTTTGTTGAGCCAGATCTCCAGCGAACACAGCCGCTACACACCGAGGGTTTCTTCTCTTTTTCATCAAATCAAATCAAGTTTTATTTATAGAGCACATACATTGTGTAAGGCAACATAAAAGGCTTTACATGTTGGAAATAAAGCTCATTAAAAGCAAAAATGCAAAGACACACAAACCCAGCCCGCCCACTGACGACCAAGCCCCGCTGCCCACATCAATTAGGTACTCTTAAAACAGGCCGAACAAAGGCCTGCCACTGATGAACCAGGAGAGAAATGGGGCCGTGTACCTTTCGGCCCGTCGATTTTCCTTTTGATGTCAGAAAACGGGAAACTGGAAACCATCCAATTCTTGTTTTCCAATTTAATATTGGGAGACAAAAAACTGGAGTCGTCTCCCGTTTCTCGTTTGGAAATTGAAAATCAAAAAACGGAAATCGGGTCATTTTCTGTTACGTGTTAAAATTCGGGCAATAAAATACGACCATAATTCTTTATTTCAAGCTGGATTTGCCGGAAAACCCAGAAGTCAAGTCTCTTCTTCATTTGATGGGAGAGTAAACAACGGCACATTGCGTCTGTTGAACTTGAACTTTAAATGAAACTTTAACTCACTCTTGAACTTGCTTTTCTACTGCATTGTATGTTTGAAATGAAACAAAAAATGAAAAATAAAATCTTACTGTTGTTATTTGAAATATCATGGAATAAATGTATTTTTATTTCATATCCCAGGTGTTGGTTAAATATGTTGTTTTTCATTCATTTTTTCATTCATGAACAAACCTTGTATTAATATTGTGCTGCAAAAAAAAAAAAGATTTACAAATCAAACTAACTTTAAAAAAAAAAATGTTGGAGTGCCTGGCCTGCAGAGATTGTTTGGCCCCACTCCAGGCGGAGGATGGCCATGACCTGTGTCCTTCTACCCTCGGTGTGGATCACCTTTGGGAGGCTCTCACAGAGTACGCCTGTACCAACTGCGTGATTCTGCCCCGGTCTGTGAGGGTCGCACGCCTAGCCAATTTTGAGGAACCTCATAATTGGGACGCCATGTCCTTAGGCCAGCTGCCTCCTGACCAGCCGGCGGACTGTAAGCGCTCTTCTTCAGAGACCCAGCCTCGTCAGAGGAAGAGGCGGAGAAAGGAGGATTCTGGCAGGTTGTCCAGTAAAGTGGACACAACAGAACTGACTCAGATGAAGGCGCTGCTTCAGAACCTTCAGGCTGAGCAAGGCCGCAGTGTGGTCACTCCTCGGGAGCTGGAAGTGGCAACACATGACGAGGATGTGAGGTCTGTGGCTGCTTCTCATACCCTATTTCAAACGGATTATAATGAATGAGCTCCCGAGTCTCTGAGGCAGGCTCCCATACCTCTACGGGCTCATAAGCCGCGGGAGAGGAATCTGTGACTGGGGCGATAAGAACTGCCCCTATAACCCTAACCCTAACCCGGATCACAAACGACCTACTCTGCAAGGCGTATGAGATGGGTGCCCGGATGGGCCGCATCGGAAACTCTTTGTCCCACCTAATGTTGGATCTGTCTGCGTCATTAGAGGAGGGGCTCCTTGACCAGCCAACACAAGGCTTAATGGACGCGTCCCTGCAGACATTTGCCTTAATGGTGAGAGAGCTCGGCCGCTTGATGTCCACTCTGGTTCAGACCCGGCGTCAAGATTGGCTGGCACAGTCCCCGCTGTCGGAGCCTAGCCGTAGGACATTGAGGAGCGTACCGGTGGTTCCTGGGGAACCGCACTTGACAGCAGTTGGCGGGACTCCAGAGACACACCCCTCAGCATGTGAGTACTGGAGCCGCAGCATCTTATGGACAGAGGTATTCAGCCCCGTCCAATCCTTTTCCTGAACCTCGTTGGCAGGGCTTCAGTACGGCTCAGGACCAGAGCTCACACGGTCCTGTTCAGCCCCCCATGCTTCTAAAGCCGGACCGGCTAACCAGCGGTCCCCCAGAGCCTGGGGCGCACGCAGATGAGACCTGTAGGCCGGCGGTCAGATTTTTCACCCCGGGTCCACTCCGGGTCTGGGCTGCCCACACCCCAGACACTTGGGTATTGACTACACTGTCTCAAGGGTACTGCATTATGTTCTGCCGCTGGCCTCCAGTACACGGTCGGGTCAGGATGACTGTGATCCAGGACCCGGTCAGGGCACAAGCGCTGTCTCAGGAGATTCACACTTTGCTGACCAAAGGTGCCATTGTGCCTGTGGACCCCCTGTGGGAACGGGGGGGGGGGGGGGGGGGGGGGGGGGGGGGGGGGGGTTATTCAAGGTGCTTCCTAGTACCAAAGAAAACTGCCAATCTACGCCCGTTCTGGGCCTGAGAGGTCTGAACAGGTTTTTAAAAGTAATTCCGTTCAGGATATTGCACGTCAACCAGGTCCTCCGGGCAATTTCTCCGGGCGACTGGTTCATGTCAATTGATTTGACAGACACATATTTTCATGTCCCAATTGCGCCTCAACATTGGCGTTTCCTTTGGTTTGCATTCCAACGGGAGCACTGCTAGTTCAGGGTGCTCCCTTTCGGGCTTTCCCTGTTCCCCAGGGTATTCTCCAGATGCGTGGCTGCAGCTCTGTCTCCACTGCAGGCTCGGGGGTTACAGATCCTGCCATATCTGGAAGACTGGCTGATATGTGCACTGACCCGGGAAGAGGTCATTCGGGACATGCAGACTGTACTAGATCATGTGGCCTCTCTAGGCTTGCACGTCAACCTAGAGAAGAGCAATCTGGTCCCTTTCTTGGTATGGTATTGGATACGCGGACCATGACCGCGTGCCCTACACCTCAGCGGATCCAGGATATTTTGGAGATGCTACTATAGTTCCAGCATGGGCGGGCACTTCCGTATGTGCTATACCTTCGCCTTCTTGGCAAGTTAGTGGCAGCGTCTCTTTGGCCATTTCAGATGTGGCTCAACAGGTTGCATCTGGGCCCTGGGCATCACGATCACAGACGCAAAAGGCTTTGCGTGTCTCCTCTGTGCCTGCGGTCCCTGTCTCAGCGGAGACAGAGAACGTACCTCACGCAAGGGGTTCCCCTGGGTGCCTTCCCTTCTCGTTGGGAGGTCGCCCATGCCGATGCGTCTCTCCGAGGCTGGGGAGCAACGTGGCAAGGACAGATGGTGCAGGGAACATGGGCAGCCCGTCAACGGACACAACACATCAATGTGCTTGAATTGATGGCGGTGCAGTTGGCACTACAACAATTCCTCACACAACTTCGGGGAAGACATGTTTTGGTGAGATCCGACAACCAACAGTAGGGAACCAGGTCTGTGAGCCTATTCAGGTTGGCTGCTCAGATCCTGACGTGGGCAGCACCACGTCTGGCCAGTCTGAGAGCCACGCACATACCAGGAGGCCAGGATGTGGCTGCGGACTTTCCCTTCGCCGGCATGTCTTCCTTTAGAAGACAGAATCCTGTCATCATTTCAACCTATCAATTAAAGCAATACATAAATCAGTAAGATTTATGTGTTGCATTCCTTTGTGATTTCCGTTTTTCGATTTCCAAACGAGAATTTCCGACATGAAAAGTAAAATCGAATGGCCGAAAGGTACACAGACCGAAATCACCACCCTAAAGGACCAACCACATCGAAAGGTGCCACAGCCCACAACTATGGGGGAACCGCCACAAGCACCAACCTGACCCAGTCAGTTAGGAGCCCACACCGAAGTGCAGAACACCCACCAGCAAAGCCAGAACAGTCCCCGGGAAGACACCCTCACAGGCAGACCAGACACAACTCTTGGGATGCACAGGGCCCCGATGAGGTGAGACACTGGGGTAAAGATAAATAAAATATTGAACTAAAATATTGAAGTTATGTCATTAAATAATTTAATGCTAAAGTTTAAAAGGTAGGTCTTGAGCCTGCTTTTAGAAAAACCAACAGTCTCTGAGGCCCACCGGCAGACTGTTCCACAAATGTGGGCCAGAACAAGACCTCACCATCGGTCCTCGTCCAGAAACTAGGAGCTCTTAAAAGGCCGGTGCCAGAGGACTTCAGGGACCACCGCAGCTCATAGTGTAAAAGCAAGTCTGATGAGTAAGAGGGTCTCAGACCATTAAGACACTTAAACGCTAAGAATAAAACGTTAAAATCAATCCTGAATCACATGGGGAGCCAATGCAAGCACACACAACTGACCTCAGAGTCTCCAGCTTACAGTTTGGACTCTCCAGTCCAGCACACAGAAGCCGCGTTGATGAATCCGGAAGCTCGTTGTCCGGCCAGTCGTTCTGAGTCTGGTAAGTCATGTCCAGTTTAATCAGATGCGAGGGGTCAGACTTCAGAGCTGAGCAGATCAATTCAAACTCAGAATAAGAGAGTCCACAGCTATAATCATCAGAGAGGTCCAAGTAAGAAAGCCTGTAATGAGACGCAGAGGACAGGAAGTCATGAGAGAGGACTCTTTGTTGGACATGCTTTCTACAAACATCACTGAGATATGTGATCATGAGGACATGTGGACTCACCGAAACTTCCTGCAGTTCCTCACAGCTGGGATCAGTCTCCTTCGTCCCTCCACTGATGTGTTGTACTTCTTCAGGTCCAACTCCTCCAGGACCTGGTCTGACATCTGCAGCATGTAGGCCAGAGCTGAGCAGTGGACCTCAGAGAGTTTCTTTTCTGATCTCGTCTCTGACTTCAGGAACTCTTGGATCTCCTGATGTACTGAGACGTCCTTCATCTCCATCAGACAGTGGAAGATGTTGATGCATCTGTCAGGAGACATTTCATCACTCCTGATGTTTTTCAGGTTCTTGATGACTCTCTGGATGGTTTTTGAACTGCTCTCTGTCTGACCCAGCAGACCTTCTAAGAGTCTCTGGTTGGACTCCAGAGAGAGGCCATGAAGGAAGCGGACAAACAGGTCCAGGTGGCCGTTATGACTTGTGAGGGATTTCTCCAGGACTTTCTGAAGGAAGATGTCAAGAGGCATGAAAATATGATTAAACCTGTCAGCAATGAAGGTCTCCAGTACGTCTGCCTTCCTGTTGTTGAAACAGTGGAACAAGTCGACTGCAGCCAGAAACTCCTGAACACTCAGATGGACGAAGCTGTAGACGGGTTTCTGGAGGATCACAAACTCTCTCTTGAAGATCTGAGCACAGACTCCAGAGTACAGTGAGGCCTCAGTCACATCCAGACCACATTCCTCCAGGTCTTCTTGGTAGAACATGATGTTTCCTTTCTCCAGATGTTCCAAGGCCAGCCTGCCCAGCTTCAGAAGAACCTCCCTGTCAGCCTGTGTCAGCTCCTGGGGACCCGTCTCATGTCCTTCATGGTACTTGAGCTTCTTCCTGTGTGTCTGAACCAGCACAAAGTGGGAGTACATGTCAGTCAGGGTCTGGGGCAGCTCTCCTCTCTGCTCTGTGGTCAACATGTGCTCCAGAACTGTGGCAGTGATCCAGCAGAAGACGGGGATTCCACACATGATGTTGAGGCTCCTGGATGTCTGGATGTGGGAGATGATTCTGCTGCTCAGCTCCTCATCACTCAGTCTCCTCCTGAAGTACTCCTCCTTCTGGGCGTCAGTGAAGCCTCGCACTTCTGTCAGTCTGTCCACACAGGATGGAGGGATCTGATTGGCTGCTGCGGGTCGGGAAGTGATCCAGACCTGAGCCGAGGGCAGCAGATTCCCCCGGATGAGGTTTGTGAGCAGCAGGCTGACTGAAGACTCGTGTGAGACATCGACCACCAGCTGGGAGCTGCTGAAGTCCAGAGAAAGTTTGCTTTCATCCAGGCCGTCAAAGATGAAGAGCAGCCTGCAGACAGCCAGCTCCTCTGCTGTCACCTTCTGTAAGGCTGGATGGAAAACATGGAGCAGCATGAGAAGACTGTAGGGCTGCTCTCTGATCAGGTTCAGCTCCCTGAAGGAGAGCACCACCAGCACACCGACGTCCTGGTTCTCCAGGCCCTCGGCCCAGTCCAGAGTGAACTTGTGCACCGAGAAGGTTTTTCCACTGCCGGCCACGCCGCTGGTCAGAACCACTCGGATGTGTCTGTGCTGCTCAGCTGAGGCTCTGAAGATGTCCTGACACCTGATGGCAGTGTCATGGAGGCTCTCCTTCCTGGAAGCTGTCTCCAGCTGCATCAGCTCCGGTTCCCTCTGAAGCTCCTCACTGTGTCCCTCTGTGATGTGGAGCTCAGTGTAGATCCTGTTGAGGAGGGTTCCTCCTCCTGGTTCATCACTTCCTTCACTCACACATTCACACCTGCTCCTCAGACTCTTCTTATGTTCCTCTAGAACCTTCTGCAGACCAGCACCTGCTCAAAGACAACAACAACAATCAGACTTCACACAAACAGCAAGCTTCCACATCTCTACAAACAACGAGTCCAGTGAAGACAGACGAGTCCCTCAGCAGACACATGTCCACTCTTACTTGGTGCAGCTCTGCTTCTGGATCTTTCTGCACACTGAGGACAGCAGGAGGCTCCTGATGAAGAACCCTGGTCCCAGTGTGAGCTGCTGCACTGTCTGCAGACCTGGTGTCCACAGCTCCACCAGACTGGATCCTTCAGGACGTCCTCACACAAAGCACAGCGGGACGGCAGCTGCTCCTCATCATCACTCCTCTTCTTCTCTCTGTGGCACCAAGCAACATTTACTGAGCAACACAACACACAGCGAAGACACAAAGATCCAGCTTCAACTCTCACACTGCTTCAAAATACTGGAGTGAATCTTAGAGTGAGCACAACATCTCTCACTCTGGTTTTGTGAGAGAAAGTAAGTAAAGTTTATTCAGAAAGTGCTTTTCACAGATTAAAAACAAAAAATCACAAAGTGCTGCACATAAACTAGGAGCACTAACAAACAACATCAAGCCCATATGGTGGAGCAGTGGTTCGTGCTCTCAACTCACAGCAAGAAATATACCACCTGAGGCCTTATTATCAGGAGTTGCAGGTTCTCCCTGTGTGTGCCTCGGTTTCCTTCAGGCTCTCCGGTTTCCTCTCACAGTTCAAAAACATGCACCCTGAGCAAGACCCTCGGCCCCCACGAGCTCCTTTGAGCTTCGGTCTGTGTGGCTGGTACCAATGGGTCAATTTGGGAAAGGAATTTCCCCTCTGGAGAATAAGACCGAGCAATAAAATAAATAAATAAATAAATAAATAAACATAAAAATAATATCATAAGATAAATAACAAAAGTGGAGAATCAATTAACCAAAATCTTTCCTAAATTGAAAAAATATTTCAATTCTTGAAGCGAGTCTGTAGATTTGAGAGTGACCAGAGGAAGTCTGGGGTCTGGGGGCTTCGGCCTGAAAGGACAGGACCCCCCCAGTTTTTAAAGCAGGTCTTTGAGACCTTCAGGAGACTCTGGCCTGAAGATTGGAGGGTGACCCCGAGGAGTAGGGGCACAGCATGTTGGCAATGTACTGAGGGGACATGCAACAAAATAAATTTGAAATTTGACTGGGAGCCAATGAAGCGCTGACGAAATGGCAGATATGTGGGCTGTTTTGGGGCGAAGCTGTCGAAAGTCTAGCAGCAGAATTCTGCACGACCTGAAGTCTGCTGAGAATGGCCTTAGTGAAGCGAGGGAAGACAGAAGTGCAATAGTCAATGTGAGACCCAATGAAAGCAACAATGATCCTTTCAAGGTCCGACCTTGACGTCATTCTCAGGTGATAAAAGCAGTTTCTGGTCAGCTGTCAGGGGGGGCCCTCTGAAGACGTGGCCTGGTCCGACACAAACCAGAGGTTTCTGAGGCGGGTTTTAACGGACCAGCGTGGAACAGGCTTCTGACCAGGGGAATGTTTTTATCAGGACCAATGATCAGAGGTTCAGTTTTGTCGTTTATCTGAAGGTAATTTGAAGAAAGCCAGTCACACATTCCAAAAACTTCCATAAGAAATGAAACTCTGAGTCACTGAAGGAGCAAAACAACTAGATATCGCCAGCCAATAAGTGATGGGACACATTTTTAAAAGCGCCAGCGAGACGACAGGTACAACAGAAACAAGGCCACGGGACAGAGCCCTGATCAGACTCAGACATTGTTAATAGCAACATGGAAAGTTCTTCCTTTTATATACGAGAACATTCCCTGAAGAACAGACCTGGAGAACTCAAACTCAGACTTACATTGGTCAATCAATATATTGTGGTCCACAGTCTCGAACGCAGACATCAAGTCCAGTAAGACCTGAACTGTGTCGTGACCAGAGTCTGCAGCCACCACTACTTTTCCGAGACAAACAGAAGTTTTGATATGTGCCTGTACTTTTTCAGCTCCACAGGATCAAGATGAGGCTTTTTTTCCTTTTTTAAATTTCAATCAAAAGTAGTTTCAATTTAAAAAAAAAAAATCTGTCTTCGCAACAAAACTTCCAACGTTTAAAGAATGGGATTCTCCCATAAAAGGAAAGAAGAAGTTCCTGTCCTTGTGGCTGAAGGTCCAGGTTCAGCACTGAAGTTTGGTGGATCATCTCTGGACCCGTCGCTCTTCAGGAACTTCCTCATAAACACAGTTATAAAGAGATGAACCGTGACGAAGGCCACTCCCACACAGCCCAATAATGAGTCTCACTTCCAGTCAAAACGTCGGGTTGGGTCACTGACAGATGACGTGGTTCCAGACATTTGCACTTTGAGAGCAAATGAACATAAATTCAACTGTATGAACATCAGATTCTGGCCAATACAGTCCAAACCCGGCCGTGTTTTAAAATCAGCTTTGAAATGTCCTTTTGTGGCTGAGAGCAGCTTCAGAGGTCTCTGCACGGCTCCGCCCGTCATCGTCTCCCTCTGTGTCTCATCAAGCCCTTCCTCCTGGTGATTCTAAACACTCAGTCCGTCCCTGTGTCTCCTTGATCGCTCAGCATTGTTTCTATCAGTTTGTCCTGCTTTCTGAGCTTTGTCCCGTTTGTAGACGAGTCGACTCGTCTGAATTTAAACGTGAGTTTAGTCAAGAGAGAAGTTAGTGACATCGGGGAACAAACCAAATTCAAGGAAGCATATTGTGTTACATCTGGAGAAAAGAAACTGTCAGTTGTGTTCAGGTTTTTAATTTTAGGAGAGTTTTTAATACAAAATATGGTGAAAACTTCAAGAATTTACCAGTAAACCTGATGTCCAATGAGTGCAGCTGTAATTCTACTGAATCAGTACAGATGCAAACTGCAGCATGAGCCATGAAACGGACAAAGTCAGCCTGAAGATCAATAAACTACCAGAAATCAGAAGTTAGAAACCAGCGAATGCTCACTTTGAGCAAACCAAAACAGAGTGCGTCATCTTTTCTTCTGTTCTGGGTTTTTGTGGTTCTGCTGGTGGAACTTTACAGGAGCAGCTGACGTCTCTTACCCGTCCACAGACTCTGATCGGTCCTCCTCTTCCTCCACGTCACACATGTTCAGTCAGGCTGAGAGAAAACCAGCAAGAATCGGGACAATCCTGCTCAGGACACACACAGAAAGAGAGAGAGAGCTTAAATCTACGTTTTACTAACCCCAAAAAAAAAATCAAAGAACAAATCAAATGCATTTCATGATGCTCAACTCTACTTTGAATACCTCATTAAAATCACAGCACAGAACTACCAGGATGACATGTGAAGTCGTTTATGTTGTAGTTGTAGTTACAGATTAATGCCTTGAGGGGGGGTAAGAGAGCAGAATATGTCTAAGCATCCAGTACTACTAGTCATAGCAGGGATAGAGCAGGAATGCATGTATGATGCAACAAATGAGCAATATGCGTGTATAATTTAGTTGTACTTAACACACACACACACACACACACACACACACACACACACACACACACACACACACACACACACCAGGGATAAATAATATGGGCACTCTGAGCAGTCACACTATAAAGTTTAGTTAATAACTAACCTGGTTGAAGTTCTTATCTCAGCTGGTCTGAGTTTATAACACCACACGTCACCACAACAACCACTAGTTCCGCGTCCACCTCCTTCAGTGGAAAGTTTAACCCCTGAACTCCTTCAGACATTCAGTGATTCATTCATACGACTCTTGGCCTTAAAAAAAAAAAACCTCCTAGAAGAATGATTTTATTTCGGTTTTGTAGCTTTTCAAAGTCAGGAAATAAACAACAATACATAACACTGATATAGAGTCAATCCTTTGGAAAGTGTGAAACATTCCTCGAGTATTTGACGAGTTTAAGTTTAAAAATCTTTAAAAAAAAACACACACACACACACACACACACACACACACACACACACACACACACACACACACACACACACACACACACAGACACACACACACACACACACGCGCGCGCGCGCACATACAGACTAGAAAACAACCGTAGCTGAAACACTCACCTGCTTCTCTCCTTCTCTGCCTGGATCGACTGTCAGTCTGATTCTGGACTTGCTGGTTTCCTGGTTGGACTCTTGCACACATAGACATAAACACTAGACGGGCGCGCGGCCTGCGTCCGCCCACCGCTGCGTTACGTCAGAGCGGCCGCCATCTTGTGAGGGGCAAGTCTGCCCTGTCAGCCTAAACAAGTCTGTGTGACAGTGAAGCGTTTTCTGAAGAAAACCACGCAAATATACATTTACATGACGGTGAAGAATCATTGTTTTAATTTTTAATTTATTTAATTTATTTATTTATTCAATGTAGCGTACTAATAGAAAGTATAGAGAGGAAATGGAAGAAGTTTGCAGATGAGACGCTGTCCTCTCCTTTTAGAGCAACATGATGGAGCCATGACAAATATATGCAAAAGCGTTTATTTACACACAATGTGGCATTTATGTGCAATGAACATGTACATTAGGGCACAAGTTATAACTTCTTTGTGTAACACGTTTAGATTTTTTTTTTTAACATATTTACACACAATAACATATTTACCTATTATACTTTCATTTATTTTTACAGTTACCTTTAATATTACATAGACAATTATTGTTAGATATTTACCTATTACATATTTATTTATTGTGACACTTTTATCTATTATTCCATATTATATGGCATATTCTCTTTCAGCTCTTCATTTATTAGATGTTTCCCTCTCAGTTCCTCCAGAAGACCCCCCACTGAGCTCTTTGCCCTCCGTTCTCCATCTCTTCATTCCTCTTCTCTCTTCTCAGACTCTCCACCTCGGCCATGGCTTCACTGAGTCTGGCTGTCAAAGCATCAGGACATGTGGGCAGTGCATAGGAGAGGTCCTAGTGAGGAAAAAAACATTTACATGTTCAGAGTCCTGTGTTATCACATTAATTCACTGCTTGTTCAACGTGCAATCAGTTGATCTGCTATCCTAATCAATATATATAATAATACTGTTTGTGTACATGTCAGTATGTCTAAAAGGAGTGAGGTGTGACATGTTGCTCAGCTGTTTGAGCACAGCCAGACAGTACTTCCTACTGGGATCAGGCTGAGGTTCTCCTGCTGGAACAGGCGGGGAACAGTACACTGACTGGTTCTGAGAAACTGATTTCTTTTGAAATGTAATATTCTACACACTGCAACTAACATAGCCTCTGTTAGATTAACCCAATAGATGTTGATATTGTTGTTGTTGTTTGAGGGTGAGCTTAAGCCAGGGAATAGAGAGCATTTCCCACGGCTCCAGCTCATCTATGTCCCAAGTTAATTTTATAGGAGCTAAAGACAAAGACAACAAAAACAGTTTTTCCTACCTGTGGAAGGTAATCCCACGCTGTCCAGTGTCCTGATTTTGTCTGTTTGTACAACCAAAAGCAGAACAGTGATGCGGTATCGTTGCTGAAGCCCTGACAAATGCCCCTCCCAAGATGGCGGCCGCACTGACGTATGTTCCTGCCAGTCGGTTAGGCGTCTAGTGTATATATGTCTATGGTTGTACCTGGATCACCTGACCACAGTTGCTCCTCCTCCTCCTTCAGGTCCAGGAAGTCCTCCACCTCTGTGACTCAGGTTGGATTCAGGGCTGAAGATGTCCCTCTTTACATCGGGCTGCTCAAACAGTGGAAACACAGCAGAGTCCAAACTGAACTGATTGTCGTCGTTTAAGAACGGGGGAACATTGAGCAGCTCAGGAAGGCAGTTCTAGATTAAGATCAGCACCAGGGATGAATAATATCAGCACTCTGACAGCAGTTACACTATAAAGTTTAATTAATAACCAACCTCAGTCTCAGGACTCTCAGGCTCATTCGTTCAAAATCAAACAATCTGAGCTTGAAATAATGTGAAATCATAACATGATTTATTTTTGGTAGTGAGGGTGCATCAATCACACTTTTTTAAAGGATGAGAACATGTACAAGTTGTACAGTACCTTTAGCTACTTGACGATTATGGAGGGCTGACTCTACCAAAATTAAATAATTGAATACTGTACACCATTAAATAATTAATTGAAGGTGTCATTAGTTTGTGAAATAATTATATATGGTTTTACATCAAATTAATTCATATTTTAATTAATTAATGACACATTAAATTATTCGATCTGTTCTGACTTGATGTGCAGGGTGTAAGGTGTTCATGAAGCAGTGCAACTCTGGACCATGAAATGATTAATTAAATAGTGAGATTCAATTCAATTCAATTTTATTTGTAAAGCGCTAAATCACATCAACAAACATCTCAGAGCCTCTTACAATGATAGAGAACAACAGAACCCAACTAAACCTTCCAGAGCAGCAGATGGAACAAGCAACAGTGGAAACCAGGAAGAACTCCCTCTCAGGAAGAACAGTTCATAAGAAGTCCCTCTTCAGGAAGAAAGGGGGCGGAGCCTAGACTCTGGAAGGGGGGGGGGGGGCATCCGCCTTGACCGGTTGGGGGGAGAAGTACATGGGATAGGACAGGGAGAGAGAGGAATAGAAGAGAGAGAGAGAGGAATAGAAGAGGGAGAGAGAGGAATAGAAGAGGGAGAGAGAGGAATAGAAGAGGGAGAGAGAGAGGAATAGAAGAGAGAGAGAGAGAGGAATAGAAGAGAGAGAAAGAGGAATAGAAGAGGGAGAGAGAGAGGAATAGAAGAGGGAGAGAGAGAGAGGCAGACAGGCCAGAGAAGTACAAATACTAAGAAAAGTCTATGATGAGCGTTGGTCTGATGATGAACCAATCTCAGTCTGGAGTTTAAGGGCCGTGCCGTTGTGGGGGGGTCCCGGTGCTGCGGTGGGGTCCCGGTGCCTTGGGGGGGTCCCGGTGCTGTGGGGGGGTCCCGGTGCTGTGGTGGGGTCCCGGTGCTGTGGTGGGGTCGGGTAGTAGGACCGTGGTAACTCCACTCTGGGAGTCTTGGGTCTGATCCCCTGGATCCTGCTCCCCTCCTGTCAGGATCTGGTGGCTCCAGTAATGTTGTTACACAGAGAGAAAGAAAGAAAGACAAGAAACAGAAGCTCCAAATGTAGAGTTCCTCCCTTTAACGGGAGAGAGGAAATCCCCTCAGCAGTCTAGGCCTAGAGCAGCTCAACTTAGTGCTCCTATTTTATTCCTAATGAGAAGCTCTATCAAAGAGGAAGCTTTTTAGTCTCCTCTTAAATAAACTAATGGTGTGGGCCCTTCGGACCGAGGCTGCTAGTTGATTCCAGAGTAAAGGAGCCATATGGCTGAAACTCCTATTTTCATATTCATATTTTAATTAATTCATGACACATTTATATATTTAATTCAAATTTCTTTTAATTAATGACACATTAAATTAATAATTCAATGGTTTGTTTATTTATTTAATTTTGGCACATTTAGGAAATGAAATAATTAATTAGACAGTTAAATAATTATATGTCTTTTACATACAATCAATTGGTATTTTACTGTTGACATTTATATATTCTATTCCAATTTTAATAAATTAATGACACCTTTAATGAATTATTTAAAGGTGTATTTATTTAGTTCCGGTACAATCAGCCCTCCATAGGCCGATATGAGTACTTATTAAATGCCATACGCCCTAAGTCACATTCCATATGCGTCTATCAACACACTGCGCTATACGTACTGTAGACTGAGGGACCGAGCTCGCTGTTAGTGAGTGTGTCAGACCCATTTTAATCAAGTTTAGCATGTAGCATGTAGCATGTAGCATGACTCGAAATGAAATCCTCCTGATCCACTGATCAGTTAAACTACTGAGCGAAGTCGGGCGAACTCCAAATGTCTCTGGGGATTAAGTTGCTGGTGTCGTACCAACTCTCTCCTCCTCTTGATATTCAGGAAAAAAATTAATCTACTGTCGGTCTTACTGTAGTCAGTCTCATTGAACATACAACAGACAACAGGTCTTGACAACAGACAATACCCTTGGTAATTCTCTATATACTATTCACCATTAATAAAATGATCCAAACACTTTCCAACTGTTAGTTTAAATGAAATTGCGCAGCACTGTCCAGATATTAAAATCACTTTCAAGCAGGAACATAAATTAGCAGAGTAGCAACAATAAATGCAGAAGTACATCATTTTGACGGTTAAATAAATGACGGAAACAACAAGCAACAACAGCAGCACACTGGGAGCTCCGTTCTCTGGAACTGTTGTGGGGAGGCCCTGGACGACCCCCCCGGGATCCAAGGCCATCAGGCCCGGACACGACAGGCTGCACAGGGCCTGTGTTTTCATTCAGACCTCTTTGGGTTGAAGAGAAACACGAGCTCGACTCCAAAACAGTTTGTAGAAGGAACTTTCTTCAAGCTGTGGTCTCCAGCTTTCCGGAGGACCATGAACTTCCTGCAGTATAAAGCTGTCTCACGCATCATAGAACATCACTGGGTGTCAAGTCATTAAAGACTCAAAGATGAGTGAATGAATTAATGACGGCCTTTCCTCACCTTATTTACATCCTATTGTGAATCTGTGAGCTCCATTGAAGGAGATCATTACACTAATTTCTCAAGGCTGGTTGATGCTCCAGGAAAACTAAATAGTCAACAGATCAAGTAACTGCTTCCAGGAATGAGAAACCTTTTAATGTTAGTAAAAATAAGGGTGGCTATGTTGGTTACTGATTTTTCTAATGTGACAAATGTATATTTGTAAATGTTGACATAAGCAAGAGTGGCTATGTAGGCCCTCTCAGCAATCAGAGAGTCATTTGGTTTGTTTTATATTTGCTGTTTGCTTTTAATTTTCAATGGAAAAAGATTATTTGAGAGAACGAGGCAGAGTATATAGGATTGTTTTAGATTTATAGTTTTAACATTTTCATTATTACATTACAACACAACACACGTAATACACAAACTATAACAAGACTGTAGAATAAACCCTTCCCATGAATATTACAATGCATTAATAAAATCAAATATCAATAAAAGGCAGGCCGGAGGACATGAGAGTACGGATTGAGCCTAAATAAAGCAAATAAACGAAGCTAACAAAAACAGGAAAAAATGAGTAGTTTTGCGACGGTACACAATGAGATGGAGTTCAACTTTTTATTTTAGTGAATCTTTCTGCTCCTTTTCATTCAGGAATTTTAAAACATTTGTTCTCATTGAATTGTGTTGCTTTCTGTTGGTTTGGGTTGTTTTTTTTACTATGAAATAAATGAACTAGATATTCAGGTTCGATGTTCCTCAATATTTTGGACTGGCCGAGAACACTGTTGTTCGATAATAGAATAAATCTTGAATAATGTTTATCAGTAAATAGACCAAGTGCAACACTACTAAACTAAAAGGTGTGTTATCCAAGGTGGAGCTGGAGATGTCTTTTGTCTCTTCTTCTTCTTCTTCTTTTGGGTTTTACAGCAGCTTGCATCTATAAAGTTGCATTACCGCCATCTGCTGGTTTTATCTATCCACATTGATTCCCACCACTCTTGTCGTCCCTGATGACTGTTTCCCTTCTTCCTCTTCACCTGGGTTCGCAAAGCTGCACCACCGTCATCCGCTGGTTCCAGTTAGTCTACACCATTCCCACCACTCTATACTTCCCCCAATAGTCCCGCCTCATCTTTAGAAATTCATTTAAACATCTTCTGCCCCTTCCCACCCCAGTATCTCCTTCACTCTTCATGTTTAGACTTTTGTAACAAACCTTTTACCTGTTTAAATCAGTCATCTCTAAACCACCTTCAAACAGTCCAAAATGAAGCTGCTCGTCTTTTAAGAGGAACAACTCAAAGAGCCCACATTACCCCTGTCTTATCCTCCCGTCACTCGCTCCCAATTACCTTATGTGTTCATTTTTGAAATACTAGTGCTAACTTTTATACGTGGCCAAACACCTTTTTAAATTGTCAAACTCCTTCATCCGTATGCCCCAAACAGAGCGCTCAGGTCTGGCCAACAAACACTGCTTGCAGTCCTACAGACTAAGCTCAAAACCTGAGGTGACTGTCCATTTGAAGCTCTTGCACCTAAGCTGTGGAATACTCTTCCCCTTCAGCTGAGATGTGTTAACTCCTGTGGTACTTTGGTAATATATTTTTATTTAGGCAGGCCTGTCACTGTTCATTTTTACTTTTTGTATAAATATGTATTTTTTTTGCTTATCTTCTCTCCGTTTTATTTTTTTTCTGTTTTTAGTGCGGTAAAGCACCTTGTGACTGGTCTGTGAAAGGTGCTGTATAAATACAGTTCTAGTCTATTCAGGTGTCGTCTTCTGAGGCGGTGCGGTTTGGTGCAGTTCCCCTCCCGTCCAGCGGGGACAGTAACGCCCCCCCGGTGTCATTATGTGTGCCGCCAAAACGCTCGTTGAACAGAAGAACTATTTTCTTTTCGGAAGAAGATCCGACAAAGCGGCCTGTTTCTGTTTGTCTACAGCCAACAAACTACGAAAACACGAACCGAACGACGATGTACGCCAGGACAAACACCGGCAGCACACATGGAGACTTCCAAGACAGAAACGGAGTGAACTATGTGACATCGACAGAGTCTTTCAGTCACTGCTCCCAATTGTTCTGGAAAAAGGACCCGAACGACTCCGGAGTAAGAAAGCAGCTGCTCCGTTAGCCGCCGATGCTTCGCTGCAGAGCCGCTACACAAGCACCGCAGTCACACACGCACATTTCGCCCGTACATCTCCTCGTTGCATTCGGGTTTTCGCCGCGGTGTAACGCCTCCTGACGGTCCGGAGCCTCTTGACACAGAGCAGTACCATTAGCATTATGCTAACGCAGCAGCCGTCATGCTGAGCGGCTCCTGGCCTAGTGGCGAGCCGCCGTGCTAAACGGTTGCAACACATTTATTTTCTCCCACTTATTCACTTCAACCGCCTCGGAGGCTTCAGCGACGTGTTGAATTATTTTATCCGGAAGGCTCCTGCCGAGGTAACGGTGTTAGCATCGCTAAGCTATTGCTAACGAGAGACCCGGGCTGCCTCGGAGCGCCTGAACAAAACCCCGCAGCTCGGCTCATCTCCGGGAATCCCGAGGAAAACATCACCCGTGTGTTTTTCATCAGTGCGATCTGCCACGAATTTAAAGCGATCCGTACATTGTAAATACAGCCGGGTAGGTCCGCAGAGCGACGGGAGCGGAAGACGCCCCGCGGAGCGTTGTGAAAGCCCCCTTTGTAGGGGCAGACAGTGCGGGACAGCCACCGACAACAAACCCGCACTGGTGTTTTTATACAATATACACACGTGTCTGTCCACAGATTCCCTCAACACAACAGAAACGTTTTATACCCGGCGTCAGTCATCTAACAGAGTTGTAATGTGTTGATCTAAACTGAGAGAGTAATTCTCGGCTTATTTATGGGGTTTTTAATGCACCTTATTAAAATCTACTGTGGAAGAAGTTTCTATGCCAACCAGCATTAAATGGCTATAACTTTTAACTTTGAGAAAGCAGGTTTTTTTAATGTATACAATGTAAATAATAATATTTTAACATAATAAACAATCCAAAAATAAAGATGCATCATATCAGATGTATTTTACATATCTGATTTGAGAGCTTTGAGAAGCTTCTTATATGGAAATTAAGAAAAATGTTCATTTATTAATATTTGTTTTCAATCTGCACTTTACCAACGTACACACAAAGCTTTTAAAACTGGGCAACCAGCTTCTTTTGGTTCAGGGGTCACACACTGTTGCTTTTATTAATTGTTCCTTGATTGTTTTTTATTTTTATTTTCTGCCTGTTGTCACCAGGTGTGTTTAGATATTGTGAAATATGAGCTGTTGTCACAGTCTAGAGCAGCCCGACTGAATTATATGATTATAAAGGACTGAAGTCAGCCCACGTGTGTTGGGTTTCAGTGAATCGCTGTAGGGATCAGCCTGGTCTCGGCCTGTAAATTGGAGTTATGAGTTCATCTGACGTTGACACCCGCTGCTCTGTGTTGTCGCGTTATACTGACGAGATAACAAGGGGAATTACTTCATCTTTGTATTGGCAGAAAACAACTTCTCGGCTCACAACATTTTATTGGAAACCTTGACACTATTGCTATCTGGTATTCATATGTTTCACACAGATTTGCTTACAACCAGAAGCTAAATGTGACGTTTCAGGCTTGTTTTTGAGTCACCAAAACTTTACGTTAGAGAAAATGTCTTTAGTGACAAACCTTAATGATTTCTAATAATGTTTTATTTTGTCTACGTTTGGAGTGTATAAGGACAAACGGAAAGAAGTGTTTCTACATCCTAAGAACAGTTGAACAGACACTGTTTGACTTGTAAAAGGGCCGAGGATGACTATAACTCGCAGCTTTACATACGACTTGTAGATCTAAATGTGGAAGTTTTTCTTCAGTTCCTCGAGAAACCTTATTTTGGCGTTTTTGAGACGATGCTTCTCAGTCGTTTGCTTCGTCTGTGTGTGATCAAGCCCAGTCACTCACAAATCAACAAGTCGGTGTAATATTTAGTCCAAAGCTCCAGTTTATATACATTTTACAGGTTATACACCCTGACATGAATAGACGTAGATGATCTACATGCACATTGTGGTGGTGATTCGTAATTTTGTCCTGTCCTCTGTCGCAGCCAAGTTCGACCATCAGCTGGTGCGATCAGCTCCCCTCCTCCTCAGCAGCGCTCTCCAGCTCCGCCCTCTCCGCCGCGGCTCTCATGGAGTCGCGAGCCCCGGCTCCGACGTCCACAGGAGCATCAGCGTCAGACGACCTGGACTCAGATGAGCGGCCGTACGTCTGCGATATGTGCACCTGTGCCTACAAGCACGCCAGCTCGCTGCTCAACCACAAGCTCACTCACAAAACTGGAGACTTCAGGTTGTCCTCTCAGACCACGCCGCTCGTCACATTGGTTAAAACAAAGCAAACTCTATGGCTAAAGATTCTACCCTGTTCTTCCACTTTCCACATCCCAGGTGTGACTTTTGCAGCAAGCCTTACACCAACTACATGTCATTGCGTAACCACATGCGAATCCACGGGCAGAAGCGCTACATGTGTGACTTGTGTGGCAAAGCTTTCCGCCTTGCCCGGTACCTCCGCAACCACCAGAGGATCCACGACGACGGACCAAACCGCTTCGACTGTCCCTCCTGCTGCAAGAGCTACAGGACCATGCTGGAGCTGGCTCAGCACCGCTGCACAGCCGCCTCGTCCACCCAGGTACGTCTGCTCAGCAGGAAGTTACAAAGATCACAGTGACACGTCAGTGAGCACACATGTTGCCACCCAACATGTGAGTACATGCATGTTTTCTGGTTGAAAGAAAATGTCTCGCTGTGATTCATTAAGATATTTCTTTGGACAGAGTTTCACTGGAAGACTACGACAAAAATATCAACAATTTTGAGTAATTATACACTTTCAACCCTTGTACAGTGTACGTCCGGTAAAGAGTCACTAAATCATCCAGCCTCCGTCTCTTAGGCCTCGTTCACACGGCAGGCCAACGCGACCCAATTCTGATTTTCTACTCACAAGTGACCCGCGTTGATCTGTTTTGTCAGTGTGAGCGTTGCACTTTTGGTTTTTGCACACCAGACCCAGGCCTCCATCACATGTGGTACCGAATCAGATGTGTATCTCATGTCTTTCAACGTGACCACTGTCTGAATGGTCACGTCGCATGTATCCTACTTCTACGTCATTGACGTAAGACTGAGTCACGAATCTGCGCCGGAGGAAGCGGCTCCCCCAAAATGATAAAAGCTGTGCTCTGTTTTTTCTCGATCTCCCTTCCCTCGTGATTTTGTTCACATTTTGTCGACTCCCATTGCACAACCACTTGAAAATGGATCCTACACTAGACTGACCAGCGTTGCCAGATCGGGAGGGTCTCCCCCATTGTCGGAGCCAAATTCTCTTACCTTTTTACTTTATTTATTTTGTGCAGTTGGGTTCTTATGACGTGTTCTTTACTACACATATATTAGTATTGTGGTTTTAACATGATTTCTCCACAGGCTGAGATTTGAGCTGGGTTTATTTTGTGTGTGTGTGTGTGTGTGTGTGAGTTTTATGTTTTTTTGGGCTGGAATCGGTGAGTCACATCTGGCAACCCTGGCACTGACCGGTATGGGATCCATACGTACGTCTGGAAACGGTGTGCTCGTATACACATAACGTTCACACTGCAGTCTCACGTTTAAAATGTAATATGAACAATCAAGCAAAGAAATCTGAGCTCATCAGAATTGAGCATCAAGACCTGCAGTGTGTACGAACCATCAATCAACAATATGGGTGATGAATTTCCCCGGCATGTGTTTATGTTTGTGCTTTTGAAGAAATCATGACGAAAAGAAATAAGTGAGGGTAAAAAATGTTGCTTATTTTTTCAAATGAACAGTGCTGCACAATAATAATGTTTTATTTTCTGCCATTAGTCCCATTGTTACACATAACAATATTGAAGGGGGGGGTCTAATATTCAGCTGTGGGTGTTACGCAGGGTTCTGTCAGGTCATGAGCAGTGGCGGTCATGCCAGCAGGAGGAGAAGCTGCAAAGTTTCACTTTTAAACACTGCGTCTGTGTGATGTTAGTGACATGTAAGGAATGTAACGGCTCTTTCACTCATTTGTTGTTATGGTATCGGTGCAAAAGCATTAAGGTAACAGTGGAAATCTCAATATCAAGATGTCTACATTTGTTCAAATGGCATTAGAAAGTCATTGAGGGAATTATTCATACTGAGCCTGTCGGTGTCTGCAGTGCCAGCTGCTCCTCATGTTGGAGAAAGACTGGATAATAACCGACTTCACCATCACAGAGTATTTCTTTACAACAGTCCTGCTTATCCACCAATCAGTGGCTCTTTTGTAGGAGCATGCACCTGTGGGATGAGCCACAGATTTATAAGATTATATATATATACACACACACACACACACACACACACACACACACACACACACACACACACACACACACACACCCAGGCCAAGTGTCCCCCGAAGACAGGTGTCCTCTCTTCGGAGGGACGGGTCACCAGGACAAATTGTAGAACTGGGTGATATTGAGCGAAACAAACACCAAATATGTTATGGGAGAAACATACTTATTTAAAAGCACATAACTGAAGCAATATGTTTACATATATACACATGTATATAATGTATACAAAATAAACACTAAATATGATCTTACTTCAGGGGCCACATACAGTCCAGTTTCATCTTGAGTGGGTCGAACAGGTAGACTATTGGTGTAATGACCATTATCTTTACACAGGAACGGGTTTCTTTGTTGTGGCGCACAGTGGACGTGATGACATTGTCTATATTTTTGCAAAATGAAACAATTAGTACTGAACATGATTCCAATCTCAACATAAAGTCAATTTTAATGAAGTATCCTGGTGTAAAACACAGTGAAATGTTAAAAAACCTTCTCTAAATCCTACATAACCACGTTGCTTGGTGGTTTCGCCAGATTGGAGCCTTTTGTGGCCGGTTTGGGCCCACGGGCCTTATGTTTCCCGTCCTGGTGTATTATGGTGAAAGTAAAGCTGGGAGGAGTCACAGCACTGTGCTGCGGGGCGGAGGCAATTAATCACATCTCAAAATGAATATCTGGACACCACAACGACCAAATGGTTGGATAATCGGGTCCAGCCCAAGTATTTCTGGCCATTTTAGTGTCGCTTGGCTGGAAATTTTTCCAGGAAAACCTGTCAGTTGTCTGCGTTTGGCAGGTTGTCCGCTCATTGTGGGGTGTTAACTGTTAAGTCTGTGCAGGGTTAAAGTGTCTGGGGACATCTTTTTTAAATGTGCTGGACTATGTAAAGTTTGGATCTGGGTCATTTGGGTAGTTTCTTTTGTCGCTATGATTTAAACAGCGTAAACACATAGACGAGGTGCTTCTGCTGGTCTGTGAGGAAGAGGAGGTGGAAATCTTTGTGACCCTGAAGCTCCTGGTGAAGTGTGAGGATTTTGCCGTGAAGCTTCTTGTTGGAGAATAGAAGTGCAAAAAGTACTGAAAGTTTTCAATGTTTCAGTACTTTTTGCACCGTACCTTGTAGAAAGTCACATTAAGTTCAACCGGAAAGGTTGTAGTACATTTTAGGTTCATCCTGAAATCTCACCCTCTGTCAGTAGTGTGTATTTAAGTGTTGTTGTGATAATCGTCTGTGTTGTGACCTGAACAGCGAGCATTAACCAGTACAGTTACTACCATTAGTATGAAAAGCCACATTCTATTGTACAAAACCGTCCTGGACTAAACTACATGTTTTCTGTGTCACAATCCAAACCGGGTGAGACATGTTGTAAACTCAGAGTTCAGATTTTTTTAAATCTTCAAAAAAAGTGACTGTACTGGAGAAGGCGAGGGTCCTCATCCAAGATGGCAGCCACACTGCTGCCTGGAATCGTCTATGTTTCCACTGATATTTGTCTTTGGGGCTGGATGCTCTTGTGATTTGAACCCCGATCGACCACTAACATGAAATTGGTTTTAAAAATGAACCTGATGGTTCGACCTCGGTGTGGGGATGGTAAAGTGTCCACATGTTGTCCTCTTCTGCATGACGGACGCCCTTGAGGACGGAGCCTCTGCCTCCCTGTGGTGAACTGGAGGAACAGAAGCTCCAGCATGCAGGAATATCCACGTGTCTGGCTCTGGAGGATATTCTGCATTAGTTGCACTGCATGTAACATGACGCAGTGTCGTCCTCCCCCCGTCTTTCCTCCAGCTCCAGCTGTTTCTCCTGCTCGTGACGGCCGTGTGGAGTCAGGGTTAGTCCAGGGTTAGGCTCAGCTTAGGGACAGAGTCAGGCCTCAGATTGACTCAATACAACTCAGTGGATTTTCTCTCACAAGTGTAGTAATCCAAACTTATATGTGTGTGTGTGTCTGTGTGTGTGTCTGTGCATGTGCATGTGTGGGGTTGGTTCATAAGAACCGGTTCAACTGTCCGTCCTGCTTTAAGAGCTACCGAACCATGCTGGACCTGGCCCAGCACCGCTGCAGCGCCGCGGCCAAAAACCAGGTTGGTGTGAGCATGAGCGTGTGTGTGTGTGTGTGCGTGTGTGCGTGTGTGCGTGTGTGTGTGTGTGTGTGTGTGTGTGTGTGTGTGTGTGTGTGTGTGTGTGTGTGTGTGTGTGTGTGTGTGTGTGTGTGTGTGTGTGTGTGTGTGTGTGTGTGTGTGTGTGTGTGTGTGTGTGTGTGTGTGTGTGTGTGTGTGTTAAAGAAACCCCTGGGCAGGGTATCAAACATGCGGGTCATGTTGCCTACAAGGTCCATTAGAGCTGGTGAGCGGACGATAGAGAGTAAAACTGACTTTAATCTGGAGTCTAATCCATCCAGATTATTGCAGAGGAGTGAGAACCTTTCTCTTTTCTGAAGGCAAAAAAAAAAATCCAAATGAAATGATGAGAATCCTGGTTTCTGTCTTTCACAGAATTTTACAGAATAAAATCACATGTTGACTTTCTGCTTATTTTTCTTTGAAAAATCCAACTTGTTGACGGTTTGTGAAAAGAAAAAATGATCTTAATAATGTGGGGGGGGGGGGGGGGGGAGCGTCCAAATGGTTAAAACAGCTATAGAATGACAAAATGGTGTAAAGGGTTGAAATATCTAAAACAAGCAATCAGAGATTTCTGGCATCCGCCAAAGGATGACCTGGGTCACCTCCAAAGTTAAAGGAATGTCTCAGGGCCTAATATTTATCTGTGGGGAAAGTAACGACATAATCTGTGCAGTAGTTTTGACATAATCTTGTCAAGGCATTCAAATATACGTAACCTGATTAAGTCCTTGGCAAATGTAATGAGGTAGACAAACAGCTGGAGCTGCAATGAAATGTTCTCCGTCCTAATTTGTGTTGGAAACTTCAGAAATGCGACATACGACACAGTTGCTGTTCTTGTATCGGAGCCATGAGAACCTTGAAGAGCTGCGTTCGCCTCCTTAGGAAGGTCAACGTGTTTTGTGGCTCCAGTTCTGGTTGATTTGGTGGAAAGACGTTTCTGGCCATGGAGGCTGGAGGCTCCTGCTTCTGGAAAAGAACGTCACACAAACTTCTGAGGTTTTCCCACTTCGTTCACCTTAAACTGAAGTTCCATGTATTTCTGCAGCTTCTTCCTCAGATAAAGATCAACAACATATCCAAACTCTTATTTTCCCCTCAGACTTTTTTCTCTGACGGTTTCTCTGTGGTTATCCTAAACTGTTTGTTAGATGGAATGAAGTGGAAGGAGAAACTCTAAACATCCGTGGTGGCGTTTCAATAAGATCGTTCACCTTGTGGGGGAGCTGCAGGGGGTGTGTGTGTGTGTGTGTGTGTGTGTGTGTGTGTGTGTGTGTGTGTGTGTGTGTGTGTGTGTGTGTGTGTGTGTGTGTGTGTGTGTGTGTGTGTGTGTGTGTGTGTGTGTGTGTGTGTGTGTGTGTGTGTGTGTGTGTGTGTGTGTGTGTGTGTGTGTGTGTGTGTGTGTGTGTGTGCGCGCGCGCGTGTGCGTGTGCGCGTCTTGTCCGTCCAGCTTGACCACTCCATCTCATACGAGCAGGTTTACAGAGTCAGGGCAGTGTGAGGCAGAGTGTGTGAGACGCAGCAGGAAGTCTTGTTCTGATCAGCAGGAGCTTGAGGACGCTGGTTGAATGTGGACAGAATCATCACATTCATCCGTCACCTTCCCTGAAACGTGTCTCAGCTCATCGTCACGTCTCTGCTGGTTGGTGGAGGGCTGCTTGTGAACCGCTCTCTCCCTCCTCTTCCCTCCAGCCCGCCGGCCGCCGGGGCAACTTCACCGCCAACGCTCGCCGCCGGCAGCAGCAGCAGCAGCAGCAGAACAGTAGTAACTCCATGATGCAGCACGGAGGTCACGGACAACAGGAAGCTCTACCCTCACACATCTCCTCCATGTCCCAGGGCGGACCGGCCGGCCAGTCGGTGCCCGACCCCCACCAGGTACGGCCAGACCCCCGGAGACTCTTTAGTGTCTTTGAGGTGGATGTGACAGGACTTTGTCCCTGAAGGAGAATCCAGAGCCACGGTCAGCCTCTAAAGGAGTCATGGCCCGGAGATCACTTTTCCTTCTTAGAACATGAATATTGGTGCTGAAACTCTGGAGTGTTTCTTTGTTCAAACCAGAACCGACCACAGGACGAGTAAAAGCTTTGACCCCCGTGTCATTTACAGACGACCCCGTATTTCATTTGAAACCTCGGCTCTGCAGCGTGGACGTCTGCAGACGCTCCACCCTCATTTTTCATGTCCGCTATGCTATCGCCATCCTGCAACCAATCAGAACGTCCGAACGTCCAACCAGTCAAAATGTCCCATGAGCTCACTAGAGGAAGTTACGGGATGAAAAGTGTCAGAACGAGGTCTGCTCCATCTTTTAATAATTGATTTCAGGAGCCAGGATTGATGAGAAGAGTGCAGGGGAGGAGTCCTGTAACGTCTGCTGGAGTCGGAGGCTCTGAGCCCTGCCAGACTCTGGACCTTAGCATTTAGCATTTAGCATTTAGCTTCCAGAAACTCCCCGGAGCCTTTAGAGCAGCGGGCTCAAACTCATGTCAGTTCAGGGGCCACAGGCATCCCAATTCCATTTCAGGTGGGCCGCACCGGTAAAATAGCGCCGTAATAACCTTTAAATTTAAACTTTGGATCTTTTCTTTGTTGTGGCGCCGAGTGTACGCCGTGGAAACGTCTTTATCTGAGCCAGTCTGAACAATTACAACCAGAAGTTACTGCGATCTCAACATGAGGTCCATGTTAATGATGTGAAATGTCAGCAGCTCTGGTTCTGCCTGTTTCACATCCGCCTGCATGTTTTTACAAACAACCTGAGACTCTGACGCTTTCATGGCCGCGTCACAAACACCTGAAGACGGAGGGAGGGGGTGTAATGTGTGTGTGTGTGTGTGTGTGTGTGTGTGTGTGTGTGTGCAGGGCCGCTCCAGCTCGGTGTCGTCTCAGAGCAGCCAGCAGAGCATGAGGAGCTCCTCCTCCAAACACGTGTCCTCCTCCAGCGCCTCCTCCTCCTCCTCCTCCTACTCCCTGCTCCAGCCGCTGGTGCCCGAGGTAAAGGAGATGAGTTCGGGATACACTAGGCTGAGCGCCAACCCCATGGTAGGAGAGAGCGCCGCCACACGCCGTCTCCCCGCCCGCTACTAACCTCCGGAGAGAGGAGCGCTGGAGGCTCTGCTCAACGCTCTTCATCCTTCTGACGCGCCAGGTTCCATAGTTTCAGTTCAGAGCCTTTTATTCTGAAAGGACAGGGGCCGTTCAGCCGTCAGCATCCGCCTTTCTGCCGATGAGCAGACGTTCGCCTCAATATATAGTATTGATTAACTTCTAGTTCATTAATATACTAATGATTTTCTGAGCAGGTCAAATGTTAAATGTTCCCTGCAGGAGTCGTTCTGCAGCTTCTCCATCAAACTCACTAAATTAATACAAAATAAATGTTTTCTCACTAAATTAATCCAAAATAAACATTTTCTCACTAAATTCATCCCAAATAAAGGTTTTCTCTTGTTTTTATTATATTTACACGCCAGAGTCACTTTCTAAATGATGTTGGACAGGAAAGGTATTAGATAAAGGCACAATAAGTAAAATGTGGAAAAAATAAATGAGTAGAACTTCTAAAAGAAGAAAAAACAAACAAAACTGTTTAAAAAGAGATAAAAAGTCTAGAACATAATAGAAGTTGTTTCATTTCATCCTTTCTGTGTTTATAGTCACAGTGAAGTCTTCATACATCATATTTAAAATTACTTATTTAATTTGTATCCCGTCTTATTTGATATTCCACTTCCTTTCTATTTATTCAGTGTGGAGCGATGGTTTGTACAAATTTCTCTTCTAATCTAAAACTCCGAGATTATCTGGAAAATGCTGAAAAAGAAGGTAGAAACCACTAAAACCAGCTGAAGATGTAAAGAAATGTCATCGTCTTCATAAATAAGATGCTGGTTTCCTGTCAGAACTCTGGTGTCTAATAAACTAAGAGGCGACGTCGCCTCCCTTTAGCCTCGCGGCTCCAGAGAAACTTCAATCCCCAAAAGGCTGTCGGCCAGAGATTGGGTCCAGATCTATGGTGGCGTCTGCGCTGGACTGTGGATCTTGTTGGTGGTGGAACTCTAACATGACTAACCTGGGGCTGTGGGCTCGCTCTTCCTCCTCCTCCTCACCACCCTCCTCCTCCTCCTTCTTCCTCCTCCTCTTCTTCCTCTTCCTCTTCGTCGTCCTCCTCTTCTTCCTCTTCCTCCTTCTCCTCTTCTTCCTCCTCCTTCCTCTTCCTCCTCTTCTTCCTCTTCCTCCTCCTCCTTTTCCTTTTCCTCCTCCTTCTCCTCTTCTTCTTCCTCCTCCTCCTCTTCTTCTTCTTCCTCCTTCTCCTCTTCTTCTTCCTCCTTCTTCTCCTCCTCTCCCTCTTCTTCCTCCTCTTCCTCTTCCTGCATGAGTCTCGGCTTTTTCTGCTGTAAAATATTTAAACTCTTTGGTTGAGGCGTCAGGTCTTCCTCCTGTAGCAGCTTTAGCTCCGCCCCCTCCTCACCACTGCTTTAGTCTTTCCCTCAGCTTTGACTTTGCTCTCGATGTCCTCCAGGTTGAGATTAATGAGATTAACTTTCCTCCGCCACCGGGTTTGATGTCTTCCACTTGATTGCCGATGAGTGTGTCCTTCACGCCGTGTCCCTCTGTCTGCTCTCCCGCAGCCCAAACACCAGGACGCGTTCTCCCTGGCCCCCCAGCGGCCCCTCACCACCATCAACCCCATTGGCCACGCCCTCCACCCCAACGGCGCGCCCACGCTGAAGCCTTCCCCGGTGCCGCGCACCATCCAGGCCATGCCCTGGGAGCAGCGCTCGCTCTACAATCAATGAGACTCCAGCAGCTCCACCCACCTCACCTCACCTCACCTCGCCTCACCTCGCCTCCACGCCCCTCCCCCACACCCCCATCAGCGCCCGGGACGAAGGGCCGCGGACGCCGCCGCCCTCCCCGCCGCCCCCTGTGGAACGTTGTTTGGGGCGGGGTGGCGTCCCGCCGAGACTAGTAGAGAAGGTTACTGAGTAGTTAGGTTGAAGACGATGTTTTGCCTTGACCCTCATGTATGATCGATCCACGTACTGGATATAAGTTAAACTGTCTGTTCTCTCCCATCCTCCTGCTGTAGGTATATCTATCACTCCCTTATGAATACCCCCCCCCCCCCCTTCATGTATTAAATACCATGAAAGGTTATTTTATTGAAAATCTGGCCAACGTGTGGATGAAAACGTTTTAAAACTCCACTTTTTATTTTGTCAAGAGAAGAAATGTGGAAACATCGACTGTTTTTGTTTTTTTATTATTGGGATTCCCCCCCCCCCCCCCCCAAGAAAGTGTTTGAGAATGAACATTGTGTTGTTGTGTAGGAGACGTTTCCTCCGCCCGCCACATTTCACCCTCCATCCACCCTCGACGCGACCTCCTGCTCTCGAGACGTGCCTCCACACGGACTCGCCTCGTTTTAACACACAACTGAAAACTCACCTTTTTTTCTAAACTTGCGTCAGACGGCTGGTTTGTGGATTTCGTAGTTTTTATTAATAATAATAGTAATAACAACGTTGGCTGGGAATCAACTGTAGAAGACCACAGTTTGTCTCCACCCTTCTGTTCCTGACTGTTACGTCTGTTCTTCACCTCCAGGCACTTTAAGACGAGTGCTGTGTAATTATAACTGCCCCCCTCCCACCCCCACCCCCCACACCCCACCCACTCCCCCACCACCACCACCACCAACGTGTAGAGCTGGTTGAAGATGGCCTTACGCTCGCTTCACACCCCCCCCCCCCCCTCCCACTCCCCCCCCTCCCCCCCCCCCACCCCCCCCTGCCCCTGCGCTGGCTGGAGGGCTGACGGTGCAGCCAGCGCGTCCCGGACAGAACCCAGCCAGTAGTTCACCTCCACCCGGTTCACCGCCAACAGTCCTACTGACATTGTATTTTTCTCTAATTCTTAAAGTCGTTTCTATTTTTATTCATGACATGTTTTCATCGTTGCTTTCTCTCTCCTTGTAAAGTGTCTTTGAGTATTTAGAAAAGTGTTATACAAATAAAATGTTTTATTATTATCACCATCAGCACTGCTTTGATTAGACAGCGACTCACAGAACAAGGTTCTACCCGGGGGGACGCGCTCGGCACCATGCGCTTCAAAATAATCTTTACTTTTGGTTTATGCTTGTTTAAATATAAAGATAATAAATCAGCAGGGACAAATTCCCTCCTGGACGTTTGGGGTCGCGACAAGGTTCCTTGTCTCAAACGTTCAGCTGGTGGGCCTCAGAGGGTCAGTTTGTGGTGTGTCCACTGGGGGGCGCTCTGTCTCTGAGGACAGCAGCGGCACACCTCTGATTGCTGGAGAAGAAGAATGTGAGTCTGGATCAGGTTCCTCCTGGTGGTTTAAAGAGAAGAACTGATTTATTTTGCATCATTAAAAAGTCATTTATTCACTTCAGACTTCAGTTTTTAAACTCGAGACCAAAAACAACAAACATGGGAGGTCAATGGTTCTGATCCGGTTGAATAACAGCTATTATTACTTAGTGTGTTATAGGTCATGTTCCTCTATTGTTGAACATTTAACTATATTATTTTTACTCTTTTGTTCTGAGAATGACACCCTGAAGGAAATACTTCATTGTAGATCAAATATTTGTTTCCCTTGTTGAGGTTTATGTTCATTTCAAGTGTTTCTTACAAAAGCATCACATTGTTTGTCCTTTTCTGTCTTTTCTCATTTAGTGCAGAATAAAAAGTCCCATAACTAGATTTTACAGACAAAATCGTTTAAAAATGCATCTGACGTATTACGTAAATAACTATTGTTATATGTAAATAAGGTTTGAGAGGCTAAATCATGTTTTTAAAAAACATTTTAATGAGAATGATTTAACAAGAAAGAGTGAAAAATGTGTGATTTTAAGTCGCTGAATTTTATTGGTTGAATAATTGTGTTTTTTTTTCATTGAGGTTATTATTAGAAGTTACATATTTGTCTAAAGAAAGGTCTTCGCTATTTAATCATGTGAAGGAGCAGGTTCATGTTTTATTATTATAGATCAACATGTTTCCCTTTCGAAGGTGAATTAATGTCCGACACACTAAGAAGACGATTTTAATCCTCCAGTTGTCCAACAGCAACCTAAAGTTGGGAATTAGGTTGTAAAAGGGTTTAGTTACTCTCAAAATCCTTTTTTTAATTTTAATATTATAAAAAAAAAACAATTCCTTAAATAATAGAAGACATAAGAGGATGTAGTTAGTTGACTCTTTACTACATAAACAAGATAAACAAAGAATGAACATTTATTTAAAAACTTGACAAAAGACTGACGATAAAAGTGTGTGTGCATCAACCAATTACACAAAATGTTTTTAAAATAGAAAACTATTGGTCTTTTCTAAAACATTTTGGAGAATGTTGGACGCTGTCCTGTTGGTCTCTGGTTCTTCACTGGACTGGAGAAGCTTTTCCTCGGCCGCTGCCGGTGGAACCGCTGAGCTTCACAGACCAGAGGATTCAAGGTTTCAGGTGGATCTAACAACTCTTACCGGTTTACACATCAACTCTGTGAGAAGGAACCTGGCAGTGGAGTTTCCTCCTCCCTGATCTCAGTGAAACGCTTCAGTCGGATCCACGATGGTGTACAAAGGTCAACAGTAAGAGAAAGACGGAGGTGACGTGGTGGGTGAAGCTGTGACGTTGTGGTGGCGTGTAAAGTAAGAAGCTGAGGGAAAACTTTTAGTTGGAAATGTCATCTGATGTTCAATTCATGCATTTTTAAACAATATTTATTATCCTATTTAATTTAATGTTCTTGTATTAACAAATTAGAGGTTTTTTTTATGTTTTTTGGTGGAAGATCTGTTTTGTGAACTGTTGCTGAGGACAAATACAAAAACATGGACCTTCCAAACACAGAACATTATTAAAGAAACTGTAATAATATGAAAACAATATTCACAGATACTTTAGGTTTTACTTTATAAGGAAGACAATCAGGGTGAAATTCCTGATTGTTTTAATGCAAATTAGATTTTCTATGTATTACATGTTTTGTCCAAACTCTCCTGAATGAGGGACGTCTGCTGGACCAAATGAAGGAAACACGTACGATTGGTCCAAAACGACCCACTTCACACACACACACACACACACACACACACACACACACACACACACACACACACACACACACACACACACACACACACACACACACACACACACACACACACACACACACACACACACACACACACACTTATGTGTTTATGGCAAAATAATTCAGCAGATCATTTGTATTTATTGACCTAAAACTTTCAAATGAAGCAATAAAAACACAGAATCAGCCTGTGTGGGAAACATTTCATTAAAAATAACAACCAAACTGAACATTATTTTCTGTCACGACACAAAAGTTTGGATTTCCTGTTTGTGTCTCACTGGTCCCAGTTTAAACAGCTTCAGGAACAATATTGTTTCAAACAGTGAAGATGGAAACTTCAGGACGTTTCTCTGAATGAATGTGACTTAAAGACGTGTAGAATGATATTATTCTTATATGTACGTGTATAAGACTTTAGAACACAGAAGGATAATCATTCAATTAGACTAGAATAGTGGAGAAGGGGAAGGATTCCATGTTGTAGTAGAAATACCACTCATGTATGTGTATCAGTACATATAGTTGTGGGTATACTTCAATATAGATTAGTTATTTTGTGTAAATATATTTTCATAATATACAAATTGAATTATTTATATAGATTATCAACTACGTTTACATGGATATGTGTGTGTATGTAGTTGTATCAGTGTTTGTATGTGCATGTTGTGTTTGACATGTCTGAAATGAATTAATTTAAAAAGAAAAGAAAAGAGATTGTGATGAGACAGAAACATCATCGATTCCTCTTCTGCACATCCCACCAGCAAGGCAGCTTCACCAGGAGAGTCTGCTCAGGGAGAACATGCAGTGTGTGTGTGTGTGTGTGTGTGTGTGTGTGTGTGTGTGTGTGTGTGTGTGGCTGGCTGTGCTCACATATTAAACTCTACCATATCTTGTATAAAACTCTCCATCCTCCTAATTATATCATCTTAAATCATTATGAAAATAATTTTCTTCCTATTCTGTGTTTGGAACCATAGAAAAACACCTCAACTTGCTTTGTGGCATAAAGAAGAAATATTATTATATTATAAGAGATCCTCATTAATTCTTATTATTATTATTATTATTATTATTATTATTATTATTATTATTATTATTATCATTAACAACAACAACAACAACAACAACAACAATAATAATAATAATAATAATAATAATAATAATAATAATAATGTTTCGTCCACTTAATTGCTTTTATAGATGTTTCCTATCGTGAGTCGTGCACGCAGGTCGCGGGAGCGCGCCTGCCGGCGCCACGGGCCGCGCTGCTTTGCGGGCCGCGTTGCGGCTGCGGGAGTTGCGTGGCGCTGCGCGGCGCTGCGGGCCGCACGGACTTCGTGTCCCGCGGTGTGCGCGGCCGGAAGCTGCTCCGAGCGGTCGCCGGTTATCGAGCGGAAATCGTTTCCGTGTTCGATGCCGCTGCGGCGGAGGACCGCAGAGCGGGAGTGTAGTGGTGGTGGAATGGGGTGGAGTGGGGTGGAGTGGGGTGGAGTGAGGTGGAGTGAGGTGGAGTGAGGCCTCCGAGGCTGCAGCGCCGCCATGAAGGCCCCGATCAACTAGTCATTACCCCGCCAGCAGCACCAGAGCCAGCTCGCTGGAAAAGAACCGAGATATATCTATATATATATATTCAACGTTAATTTACATTAGTTTGTGAGGTAGTAGTGTTTATGTATATTTATATTTATATTTATATGTATATGTTCACTTTTGTACCGGTTCTTATAAACTATTGTGAGCTGAACTGTGTTGTGTGAAATGGCGCCTATAAATAAAATGCATTATTATTATTATTATTATTATTATTATTATTATTATTATTATTATTATTATTATTATTATTATTATTATTATTATTATTGTCTTTAAATAAAGAAGGACTGAATAAGGCCCCAGATTGACGCCTTCAGGCTGAAGACCACCAGACGGGGTCCTGGACTCAGGGCTCCTGGACGGCTGCCCCAAACTCAGGGTCTTGGATTGAGACCCCCAGATTGAGACCCCCAGACTCAGAAGTCCAGATTCAGGACCCGGGTGGAAGGCCCTGGACCGAAGGCTCCGACTCTCCTCTGAGGCCTTGCTGTTGCCACATGTGGCCCCTTGGTGGCAGCAGCGGGCCACACAGGAGGAGGCGGGCCGGTGGGGGGGGGGGGGGGGGGGGGGGGGGGGGGGCTGCTGGAGGCCTGCAGCCACGCCTGGACCCCCGCCTTTAATCTGAAAGGACCTCAGCCCACTTCCAAATGTTCCTGTGCTGAGAGCAGGAGGAGGAGAGTCACTTCACCTCCACCCAGACTCCATCACCTTGTTCACCTGAGCTTCAGTGGAAAAGCAGCAGAAAATAAGAGTTTGGTTTCTAATCCTCTCGTCCTGGAGGCCGCTTGGACCGTCCTGGACCGTCCTGGTTTGACCGTCCTGGAGTCCTGGAGGCCGGTTGGACCGTCCGTCCTGGAGGCCGGCCGGACCGTCCCGGTTGGACCGTCCTGGACCGTCCTGGAGGCCGGTTGGACCGTCCGTCCTGGAGGCCGGTTGGACCGTCCGTCCTGGAGGCCGTTTGGACCGTCCGTCCTGGAGGCCGGTTGGACCGTCCGTCCTGGAGGCCGTTTGGACCGTCCGTCCTGGAGGCCGGTTGGACCGTCCTGGTCTCGTGCTTCTTATGTTTGACGCTCCACAGAAAATCATTCAACAATAACAAGAAGTGGACTTTGGATTCATTAAATCTCATTTCAAATTGATTTAAAAAAAACAAACAAAACTGGATTCTCTTTCATAATTTGCGGACACTTTGAACTAGTTTGTCACAAGAATCTTTTGTTTGTGTTTACAGCTTTATTTTGAAAAAACAATAAAGCCTTTTTCCTTCCTGAAACGATTTGACATTCAGTTTTGACAGAAATTAAAAAGTGAGAAGGTTCCAGATGTTTGCTGTTTGTTTATTAACGTGTGACTCTGGTTGTTTGTCACTCACATGTTGACACGTGGTACAAATAAGTATTTGTTATAAAGGACATACACTTCTGTTCATTTACACATGATGTAACTGAACGTTGAATACAGGGAGGTGTGTTGCTTCAACCAGGAACCTGGATGAATTATTACAACTACATTATTCTGCTTAAAAAAGATTTACACTCATAAACTCATCAGTGAATAATAAAGAAGCATAAGCTTGTACTAATACAACAATAATAATAAAACAAAGAAAAGTATACAATAAATGAATCCAATGAATATATAGAATAAAAAATAATAAAGCACTTGGAGGAACAATTAAATCACTTTAAACAGCAGGAAGTATGTACAATATACATTACATAGACATAAATACCTTTTTCTTGGATACTTTCCTTCTTAAATCCGCTTCTGTGTTTTTCTCTTACTGCTGTTTTGCAGTTTTTCATGTCTTGTTGCACAATTTTACTGTTTTTATTGTTTTGCACCAGAACAACTTCTTCATATTGTGAAAACTGGATTCTGATCAGCTGATCCGTCAAAATGAACTGCGTGTTCTCAAGGTGCAGGAGTATTTGGTGAGAAACTATTAACTGAGGCAGAATACATGTGTTCAGCTTCATGTTTTGTAGTACTACCCCTCCAGGTACTCATTAATAACTTTTAGCTTCGAGCTCATAGCAGCAACCAACTCATCAAACTGGAGCTTTAAGTTAAATAATTCTATCTGCGACACCATCCAAAGATTATTGTATCTGAGAGGTACTTTTAACTTCATTGTGTCAAGTTAGTATCTGGTATTGAAGTAAAAAAAAATATTTGTTCAAACTGTAAGACACTGTGATTATTTCTTTTCTTTTTTTTTCCAGGAACATGAATAATTTAAGTTTTTATATTCATCCTCACAAGAAGAAATGATCTTATTATCTTTACTGGGCTTCAGTCTGTATTTCAAAACACCAAATACTACAATACCCATAATCCTTCAGTGTTCCCACTGCAGATGAATAGAATGAAGACACATAAAGGTGAATTAAAGTTCACTTCACATGGATTTTATTTTACGTGTAAAATCAAGTAAGTCCTTTAAACCAAGAACATTTTTACTTGATCAACGTAAATTATGCAAAAAGGTGTCATACTTTATTTGAGTAGATCTGGTAGAATACTTTGATGGGTGCACTTTCCTAGTTTTTGGTCTCCAGACCAGATTAAAGTGAGAAACAGGAAGTTTCATCTTCAGATTAAATCAGAACAACGGGTTTCTGCTGCGTTTCAGGAGGCGACAGTGACGATGATGAAGATGATGATGCAGCGCAGAGAATAAAAGTACATTATCATGTAAAAACTGAGAAATCAAAGCCTGCTTGAAACCTTCATCCTCCTCTTCATCCTCCTCTTCGTCCTGTGAGCTCTGAACTGAGCCTTTCAGGTCCATCCCCTGTGTTTGTCCAGAACCGCTCAGCCTCCCGTGTCTCTCCTGGAAACTCTGTTGGTCTTCATCATTATTATCTTTTCTTTCCTTGCTGGTATTTGATTTTCTACTTCATTTCACTGCTGTTCCAGGTTCTAACGTCGGCGGCGTCCAGAGGATCCAGAGGATCCAGAGGGTCCAGAGGATCCAGAGGATCCAGAGGATCCAGAGGATCCTGAGGATCCAGAGGATCAGCCAGTGGTGATTAGAATCCTGACGGCTGCACAATGAGACTGGTTCTGTTGATTTACTAAAGGAGGAGAAAACGTCTGTATTCAATTATTTAAAGTTCAAATGAAAAAGTGTCAAAGCTCTTTGTTTATCTATCATTTCTATTTATTTTCACTCTTTTTCACCTGAAAGCTTCAAATGTTTAAAAATCATAAATCTGAGAAGAATCTACTTAATTCTGGTTATTGGAAGAATTTACTGAATAAACTTTTATAAAAGGCTCGTCCTCTTTCTATTCTATTCTGTTCTGTTCTATTCTATTCTATTCTATTCTATTCTATTCTATTCTATTCTGTTCTGTTCTGTTCTGTTCTGTTCTGTTCTGTTCTGTTCTGTTCTGTTCTGTTCTGTTCTGTTCTGTTCTGTTCTATTCTGTTCTGTTCTGTTCTGTTCTGTTCTGTTCTGTTCTGTTCTGTTCTGTTCTATTCTGTTCTATTCTATTCTATTCTATTCTATTCTGTTCTATTCTGTTCTATTCTGTTCTATTCTGTTCTGTTCTGTTCTATTCTATTGAAACCATGTTTGGTTTGTTGTTGTTTATTTCTTCAGTTCTACAAAGTTTTAGTTTAGTTTTACTTTCCTGGTTTTTAACATTCTGACATTAGAATCTTTTAAGAATCTCAAATTAAAATCAACCCTTGATTACATAAATAAAGACTCTCTATTGGTTATTTTAAATAAATAAACACTTATTTTATGTGTTAAGTATTTGTTTACCATGTGTTCAGAGTTTTGTCGGTGACTTTAGGATTAGATAATAAAGAAAAAGAGAATTTACAGTAAAGTTTTCCTGAATAATTAAATGTGTCCCCGTGTTGTTTTGACTCTGACCTGGTTTTAATGTTATGGCTCACGGCCACCTGGAAATACCTTCAAATACTTTATTTATCCAGAATATTGAGTTTGATTTAGTTCTCATCACTTCTGTTGTGTATTTTAAAATTATTCTGAAATACAGGATTTTAATTTCTGAGCATTTAAGAGTATTTCCATTGGAATTCAAAACCCAGTCTGGTTTCTGGGAGAGGAAGAGGAAGAGGAAGAGGAAGAGGAAGAGGAAGGGGAAGAGGAAGAGGAAGAGGAAGAGGAAGAATCAGCAGTTCAGATTTTCTCCTTTTGTATTTCTGACTTCATGAATCAGAGTTTAAAACAATAAATCACAACATCAGTTGAATTGATCCCAGAAAGACTTTAATCTAATGAATTAATCTGTCAGGATCTGAGGAATCTGGAACAATCTGATGAATTTATACACAAAGAAAAATAAAACTTCTTCACCTCAATGAAACTGAAAAATAAAAGTTCAGCAGCAACGTTATTTTGTGACACAAGAAGATCGAGACACTTTCTACCAACGACGGACATTTTTATTAATCTGTAACATTAAAGATTATTCTATTCTGTTCTGTTCTATTCTATTCTATTCTATTCTATTCTGTTCTATTTGGTTCTATTCTACTCTACCCCGAAGTTTTCCTTAATACTAATAATCAAACTTCAAAATAAGAGACTTCCTGTCCAGTTTTTGTGATGAATCATTAAACTCCAGACATACTCCATCACCCCATCCTTCATCACTCCATCAGTCAATCCTAAATCATTCATCACTCTCTCCTCCATCACCCCATCCTTCATCACTCCATCAGTCAATCCTAAATCATTCATCACTCTCTCCTCCATCACTCCATCACCCCATCCTTCATCACTCCATCAGTCAATCCTAAATCATCCATCACTCTCTCCTCCATCACTCCATCACTCCATCACCTAGAAGCTGAGGAGGTCAAAGGAAACGATCCTGACCAGGAGGTAAAACATCAAGTCAAACGTCTGGAGGAAGAATTCTTCTAGAAACTGACACGCGTCTGGTTTTAAACGCTGAACGGCTCCTGATGCAGTCATGTGACGTCATCCTGTTTCACTTCCTGTCACATGACCACCAGCCTGTTCAACCAGGAAACCAACGTCACTGAGAGACTGAAGTTTAAAGTCCCGAGGAGCAAAAGAAATAATGCTGAGTGGCACTGACACATTCACGAGCATTACTATGTGTATTACATGTTTCTGTGTCTATATGCATCCAGGTCGTTCCTTCAGAATAAAACCTTTTCACTGTGCATGAATCAGGTTTTCTTTAAAAGTCAAGTTTTCTTTCTCTCCTTCACTTTTATCAACACTGAGTTGATTGAACTGCTTTGCTCCATTAGAATCTACATTTTGATTGCCTGAACAGATTTACAGAAGTTTCCTAAGTGTCAATGTGAACTTTAGAAACGGCTTTATTTTGAAGGTGTGGACGAGTTAAAGCGTCTCCGTCTGGACTGGATCACAAACCTACTGTCACATGTTTCATTCCACTGAGGAGGAGATCCGCCTGCATAGAGGAAGAATCAGACGTCAGTCGATGTTGATTAAACACCTTTAACGTCAGCGCAGGTTTAATTCACACGACAATAATGTTGATTATTCTTTTATTTTTTCATCTTTTCTCCTAAAAACTGACAGGAAATGGTACTTTAGAGTGATTTCACTGAGTAAAGAAACGTCTGCTGAGAGGCCTCGTTCACATCACGTGTTTATTTCAGCTTCAACTACGTTTTAATGCAAATTAACTCCAAACGTTTCTCTTTCAGTGGCGACATTTAAACAAACCTTCTCATTGAATCGGCTGGTGAATCGACTCAAGATGAAAACCCAAGAAGTTTTACATTTTGGTGAAAAATACGTGTTTTCAGTGACTGTGAGAGCAAAATACTTGGAAGTGTCCAAATCTATAGAGGAGTATTTTTCTGCAGTTTTTGATAAATTCACCTTCACAGTTTGTTTGTTTTTTCTTTCTATCCTGGAACAGAAGACGTCTCCACCTCTGAGTCTGGACCTGCAGAAAAGTAAAAGTCCTGAATGAACCGACCAAACGTCATGGTGTCCCGCTCCACTCTCACCCCTTCAGGACAAAACCCTCGGTTCAATTCCCGCTTGGCTTCAGGGTCTTTGTGGGTGGAGTCCTCACGTTCTACCTGAGCTCCGTCGAAGTGGTCAAACTCTGTCTCTTGGTCAATTTAAGCATTTAGTAAAAATGATTACATTTTAATTCCTTTGCACTAAAGCAAACATTTGAACCTCTGGTTGTTTGTAGAGCCGCTCAGATCTGCTCCACTTTGGTTCCTGACCTCCAGAATTAAAACGCCTCAACAGGCGGAACGTTTCAAACTCAGAACAGGAAGAAGAAACGTCTGTTAGTGAGTGTTGATGATCAATAAGGTGGTGAAATGTTCAACATGTAACTGATGTTCTGCAGCTTCACCTGATGTTAACGCCCTGACAGGAACGAGCTTTTATTACAGAATAGAATACAATAGAACAGTGTAGAATAGAATAGAATAGTATAGAATACTATAGAATAGTATAGAACAGAACAGAACAGAACAGAACAGAACAGAACAGAATAGAACAGAATAGTATAGTATAGAATAGAATAGAACAGAACAGAATAGTATAGTATAGAATAGAATAGAACAGAACAGAATAGTATAGTATAGAATAGAAGAGAATAGAACAGAATAGTATAGAATAGAATAGAAGAGAAGAGAAGAGAAGAGAAGAGAAGAGAAGAGAAGAGGAGAGAAGAGAAGAGAAGAGAAGAGAAGAGAAGAGAAGAGAAGAGAAGAGAAGAGAAGAGAAGAGGAGAATAGAATAGAATAGAATAGAATAGAATAGTCCCTCGGTCTGGTTGCTCAGGTCACATCATGGCTGCTTCTTTCACTCAAACAGGAAATAAAATAATAAACAATAATTTGACTCTTTGTAGGGAGGCTGTCCAGAACAGCAGGGCCGCCGGGCTGCTTCTGGCCCGGGAGCCACAGGTTGGACCAACTCTCCTCTAAAACTTCACCCAACTGGAGCGAGACTGCAGTCAAACTGCTTCTCCATGTTGATAACAACAACAACAACAACAACAACAACAACAACAACAACAATAATAATAATAATAATAATAATAATAGTATTATTAATAATAATAGCAATGATAATAATAATAGTATTATTAATAATAATAGCAATGATAATAATAATAGTATTATTAATAATAATAGCAATGATAATAATAATAGTATTAATAATAATAATAATAATAATAGCAATGATAATAATAATAATAATAATAACTAATAGTGTTATTAATAATAATAGCAATGATAATAATAATCATAATAATAATAATAATACACAGTAATTCATCCAGTGTAGCTGTTTATTTAAATTAATGAAAGTACATTTAGTGATGTTACTTTACAGACCTCTCAGATGTTTTCATGTTGTTGTTTGGATTAAAACACGACGTTTCTTTCTCTTCAGCTGTAAAAACACAGTTTCCTCCACATGCCTGTTACATCTCAGTGTTTCCAGCTCACTCTTACAACAAACTGACATAATTCAGAGTTTTAGGGAAATAAAGCGCCTCCAGCTCAAGCTGCTGAAGTGTTTCCAGTACACAGAATCCATCAGTGATAATCCAGACTGGGACTATGAGCCCTTCATTCAGCTGATCTGCAGCTTTTTATTTTCAACGGCTTTTACTTTGTTTCTGGAGCTTTTCTCCTCGTTATCTCAGCGCTGAAGTGAAGGAAACTCCCCAGTGTTGGAGGCTGTTTGTCGGTGGAATGCAGTGGTGGCCACAGCGGTGGCGGCTGCAGACGTTACGACCGATCTGAGTTTTTATCTGACCTCAGCTCACATCAGGTCCCAGCTTCATTTCACCGAACTCTGAAGAGACGCGTTCACCTCCTGGAGTCTGGACTTCCCTGGCTGGAAGCAGGACGTGCAGACTGGAACGTGTTTATAACAGAAACACACCTGGTTCACAACACACTCATTTGATCCTGAATTTAAAAAGAAATGTAAAATATCTTCTGGTGTGGGGGGGGGGGGGGGGCACAGCAGCAGAACAGGACTTCAGTTTTTCTTCCTCCTCCAACGATTTAACAAACATTTAATCACAAACAGTCACGTGATCCCAGATTTTAATCCCAGTTACCAGAGACCAGGTCAAACTTCACAGCTTCTTCTCGTTTCTGCAAAACCTTTAGTAAACACATGAATGATTAACTCACTGCTGGGGTTCAGGTGGTGTATTGCTTTGTTGTCGTTCATGAATTTGTCCAGAGATTGAGATTATTTTTGCGGCTTCCTGTCAATGCTCCTGGTTCATTTCACTTAAAAATGTAAAAAAAAAAAACAAATCCATCGTATATTAGAAAATATACAAATAAAAGAAATAGAAGCAGAAAATACAAAATACTGTAAACGGGGAAAGATAAACTCTGGATTATAAAACATTTCAGCAAAATACAAGATGCCTGTGACTGATGCAACAGCATAGTGACACACACACACACACACACACACACACACACACACACACACACACACACACACACACACACACACACACACACACACACACACACACACACACACACACACACACACACACACACACACACACACCATGGATCTTCAGCTCAACCAGTTGCAGTTGGATCCATTTTGTTCACAGGAGCCATTTTCTGCTGGAGGATCTCCAGTGTTTCTCTGGGTGGAGGCTTCAGTGTTTCTCTGGGTGGAGGCTCCAGTGTTTCTCTGGGTGGAGGCTCCAGTGTGAGTTTGGGTGGAGGCTCCAGTATGAGTCTGGGTGGAGGCTCCAGTATGAGTCTGGGCAGAGGCTCCAGTGTTTCTATGGGTGAAGGCTCCAGTGTCAGTTTGGGTGGAGGCTCCAGTGTGAGTCTGGGTGGAGGCTCCAGTATGAGTCTGGGTGGAGGCTTCAGTATGAGTCTGGGTGGAGGCTCCAGTGTGTGTCTGGGTGGAGGTCCCAGTGTTTCTGCAGCTCTCTGGAGGTAACTGATTCAAGGCCCTGGACCTTTTGTTCTCGAGCTCCACACCGCCGGGTTCACCGTGGGTCATTTATGTAACATCATGAAGGCAACTCCACCACCACACACCCTGTGGAGGAAGGGGGCGGGGCCTGGGGGGTGGGGGGTGGGGGGGCAACAGGCAGCCCTGCTATTTAAATGTTAAACGGCCACCGAGGCTTCAGGAGGGTGGGTGATGGGCCGAGAGGCGAGGAGCCACAATAACAGCTCCTCCATTCACTGAGCCTCCATCACTGATTCATCACCGCCAATCACATCGTCACAACCTGCAGCACCTGGACATGTACATACACACCAAATACACACCAAATACACACTACATACACACCAAATACACACCAAATACACACTACATACACACCAAATACACACCAAATACACACTACATACACACCAAATACACACCAAATACACACTACATACACACCAAATACACACTACATACACACCAAATACACACCAAATACACACTACATACACACCAAATACACACCAAATACACACTACATACACACCAAATACACACTACATACACACCAAATACACACCAAATACACACTACTTACACACCAAATACACACTACATACACACCAAATACACACTACATACACACTACAAACACGCTACATACACACCAAATACACACTAAATACACACTACATACACACTACGTACACACCAAATACACACTACATACACACTACATACACACCAAATACACACCAAATACACACTAAATACACACCAAATACACACCAAATACACACCAAATACACACTAAATACACGCTACATACACACCAAATACACACTAAATACACACTACATACACACTACGTACACACCAAATACACACTACATACACACTACATACACACCAAATACACACCAAATACACACCAAATACACACTAAATACACACTACATACACACCAAATACACACTACATACACACCAAATACACACCAAATACACACTACATACACACCAAATACACACTAAATACACACTACATACACGCTACATACACACTACATACACACCAAATACACACTACATACACACCAAATACACACCAAATACACACTAAATACACACTACATACACACCAAATACACACTACATACACACCAAATACACACCAAATACACACTAAATACACACTACATACACACCAAATACACACTACATACACACCAAATACACACCAAATACACACTACATACACACCAAATACACACCAAATACAGACTACATACACGCTACATACACACCAAATACACACTTCATACACACCAAATACACACTACATACACACCAAATACACACTAAATACACACTACATACACACCACATACACACTACATACACACCAAATACACACTACATACACACCAAATACAAACTAAATACACACTACATACACACCACATACACACTACATACACACCAAATACACACTACATACACACCAAATACACACCAAATACAGACTACATACACGCTACATACACACCAAATACACACTACATACACACCAAATACACACTACATACACACTACATACACACCAAATACACACTATATACACACCAAATACACACTAAATACACCAAATACACAATACATACACACCAAATACACACTACATACACACCACATACACACGTCATACACACCAAATACACACTACATACACACCAAATACACACTAAATACACCAAATACACAATACATACACACCAAATACACACTATATACACACTACATACACACCAAATACACACCAAATACACACTACATACACACCACATACACACTACATACACACTACATACACACCAAATACACATTACATACACACTACATACACACCACATACACACTACATACACACCAAATATACTGTACATACACACCAAATACACACCACGTACACACTACGTACACAGCAAATACACAGTACATTGTGGTAGCGGGTAGCCCAGTACTGCCTCCGTGAGACCCAGGCTCAGCTGCTCAGTCAGTACCCGGGTAAGGCCTCCACTCAGGGACCCGAGTACCACTGCCTGGTAGCTTACCATTGCTCTGGGAAAGGCTAAGGCAGTAAAACCCAACAGAAGATCAGGGGTGGAGCCCCTGAAGCGGGTGGTGGAAACGCTGTGACACCTTCCAGAAACTCTTGTAGCTGCGCTGACACTAACTGCAGCTCGTCCTTTCTGTTGACTTTCTTTGTTTTTAGTTATTTTTATTGTTCGACATTGCTTTTATTCTGTCTTGTTATTTAATTTATATATTATATATATTCACCTCTTTCCAGGGCTGATGGAGGTCCTGGGGGGTCCAGACATCAGAGTCCCCCACTCGGCCTGGCAGGATACAACTCAACTCAGCTTTATTTATAGAGTACTTTAAAACAACACTGTTGTCCAAAGTGACAGGAGACAGGAGCAGATTAAAAACTAAATAAATAAAAAAATCATTTAAATCATGTGATTTTTTTTATATATATGATTTTTTATATATATATATATATATGTGTGTGTGTGTGTGATTTATTTATTTATTTTTTAATCTGCTCCTGTCTCCTGTCACTTTGGACAACAGTGTTGTTTTAAAGTACTCTATAAATAAAGCCGAGTTGAGTTGTATCCTGCCAGGCCGAGTGGGGGACTCTGATGTCTGGACCCCCCAGGACCTCCATCAGCCCTGGAGAGGTGAATCCAGTGTGGCTGTCCCAGCCACAGAAGCAACACAGGAGACAGATACAGGTTCTACCTGCAGCAGATCCTGCCTTTCAAGGATCGTCTGCAGGTGCTGCAACTCCTCCACACATTAATCCATGGCGCAACTACCATACACACCAAATACACACTACATACACACCTCATACACACCAAATACACACGTCATACAATCTACATACACACCAAATACACACCTCATACGCACCAAATACACATTACATATACACCTCATACACACCAAATACACACCAAATGCACACCAAATACACACTACATACACACCAAATACAAATTACATACACACCTCATACACACCAAATACACACCAAATACACACGTCATACAATCTATTTACGCACCAAATACACATTACATATACACCTCATACACACCAAATGCACACCAAATACACACTACATACACACCAAATACAAATTACATACACACCTCATACACACCAAATACACACTACATACACACAAAATACACACGTCATACACACCAAATACACACTACATGGATACCAAATACACACTTCATACACATGTCATACACACAAAACACAAACAACATACACACTACATACAACATACATATCTCATACACAAATACACATTTCATACACACCAAATACACACCCCATACACTCCACACTCGTAATACACACCACAAGTCTCATCACAGAAGTAAGCGTGTAGAATAAGTAAATATCTGTAAAATGATTTTAAAGAAGCAGGTATGAAGATAGAGAAAGGTACTGTGGGTTTTTGACAGTAATTAAGTAATTATTTCACAGGAGAAAGAATAGAAGTATTGTGCAGAGTAAAGTACATACACAACAAATACACTCTACATACACACCATATACACACTTCATACGCACTAAATACACACTAAATACACACTCCTCCACAGATTAATCCATGGCGCAACTACCATAGTACTCTGAGACTGAAGGATTCCAGAACACGACATACACACCAAATACACACTACATACAGTAAATATCTGCAAAATGATTTTAAAGCATGTATGAAGATAAAGAAAGGTACTGTGGGTTTTTGAGAGTAATTCAGTAATTATTTCACAGGAGAAAGAATATTATTGTGCAGAGTAAAGTACTGCGAGGTGCAGTGAATACAGAAAGTATTATGTTGTCTGACTCATTTCTTTATTTTGTTTCCCATTTTAACTTTATAGGATCAACTGTAGCCTGTTTAGCTGAATTAAGACGTTTCAGTACTTTAGTATAGGTTTTCTTTTGTTTGCTATACTTCTTCACATATTAACGGTGAAACACTTCAGTATTAATGTCAGTTAAAGTATCTGTCAGTACTGGATGTTGTCTAAAGTTAAATCCCGGCTGAGAGAACGTGAGGATTTATTCTAGGAGACAAACGAGCGAGACATTTTTCTCGAGCGGATTTGGTCGTGATGAGTCGCGGAGCGAAGAAGTCCAACAGACCCCTGTAGTGTGAGGAGGAGGGGGAAGCCCCCTCCTCTTCCTCCTCTTCCTCCTCTTCCTCCTCCACACAGACCACATGGTTTCCTCTCCGCAAACAAAAAAAGAGAAAGAAAGGAGAGTTGGAGGCTGCAGGGCGGCGTCACGTCACTCCGGCCGCTCTGACCACCGAGAGGCGGAGAGACGCTCACTTCTCCTCAACTAATCCCGCCATAGTTTGTCCCGGTGTTCCAGTGGAGACCATCATCCAGGCCAGCAGCAGCAGCAGCAGCAGCAGCAGCAGCAGCACCTCCTCCTCCTGCTGCTCCTCCTCCTCCTCCTCCTCCTCCTCCTCCTCCTCTCAGCTCGCAGGCTGCAGGCTCATTCGTCTGCTGGGGCCGGCTGGAAGTCAGGGACTCCATTTCTTCTGCTGCTCCACTTATCAACTGGATCTAACAGGCTCACCGCCTGCTCACTTTACTACTTTTTATTACTACCCGCTCTCCACATTTTAATAAATCTCCTTTTCTTTTCTTTTTTTTTTTTTTTTCATTTTTATTTTAGATTTGTTTTTTTTTTTCTTCTACAAATTCCTCGCTGCGCGATCCCGTTCGAGAGGAGATCTTGTTGCGCTCTTTGTGGATTTGTTTCGTGGTATTTTTCCCCTCTGGACTTTTCTCGGGGTTTTATTTGTTGCTTCTTTCTTTTTCTGTCTTGCGCTGGGAAACACGAAGCCTCGCCATGCACAAGCTGTACATTGGGAATCTAGGCGACAGCGTGACTGCCGAGGACTTGGGGAAAACCTTTGACGACCACAAGATCCCGTACTCCGGACAGTTCCTCATGAAGACCGGCTATGCCTTCGTGGACTGTCCGGACGACCAGTGGGCCATGAAGGCGATCGAGATGATCTCCGGTGAGTGTTTACCGGACCGCTGACCCCTCCGCGTTACGTTGCGTTTCATTCATTCATTCATTCCGGGGGAGCGCTGTGTTCTCCGGGGCGCGCAGCCCGGATCCGAGCCACCTCGAGCGGCGCGTGACGCTCCGTGTATAAAGACCACCGGCGCGCGTGAAGCCTCCGCGGCGGCCGTGGAGACGACGAAACGAAGCCTCACACTTGTTCTGTGTGTGTGTGTGTGTGTGTGTGTGTGTGTGTGTGTGTGTGTGTGTGTGTGTGTGTGTGTGTGTGTGTGTGTGTGTGTGTGTGTGTGTGTGTGCAGGGAAGCCATTCAACTTTTGCAGGGGGGAGGGGACGACGCACGTAGTGAAGAAGAGAAATACAGTAAAAAAAGCAGCTGGTTTCAAACGTGTCGGTAGAAATTGGGACGAGGTTCGGTTGAGGCTGGTTCTTCTCCTCCCGCTCATGCTGGAGATGACCGGGGGGGCTCGCGCAGCTCGCATGGCCGTGTGTGTAGAGGCTGTGTGATATAGAATGAAGCCTCCCCTCCCCCTTTAAGCCGGCACTTCGCCACGACAAAGATAGAAAATATCCCCCCTGCATGAGAGCCGCTCACCTCATCGGGCTTTTCCAAAACGAGCCGGAGAACCCGGCTCCGGCCCAGGCCCCCCGTGGAGCCGGTCTCCTCTCGGTACCGTCCGTCCAGCAGCTCTGGCTTCACGGTTAGAACGTGGGGACGCAGACCACCGCCATGCCAGCCCCCCCCCCCCCCCCCCCCCCCCTCTCTCTCTCCAGCGTCTTCCTCCCCAAACTCTCCAAACAGCCTCGTTCTGCCACATGTGACCGCGGACAGTCAGTCTCACGGTGGAGGGGCTCAACCGGACCACCGTGGGCCACAAAGTGACCTCTCTTCCTCTCGTGTTTCTTCCTTCTGCTTTCCAGAGAAAAGTTTACCCCCCCCCCGCCAGAACACACCCTCCTCACACACCCACACACTGATGAAGAGCCTCCACTCATTCCCATTTCTCTTTATCTTTGCAGGTAAAGTGGAAATTCAAGGCAAACGCATTGAGGTGGAGCACTCTGTCCCCAAGAAGCAAAGGTAGAGAACCCCCCCCACCCCCCCACCCCCCTAAAGAAACCTTCATGTGTTGCATCACCTGGTCCAGGCCTGCTCCATGACAGTGGAGCTCTGATCACTGCCCTGGTGGAGGTGGAGGTGGAGGTGGAGGAGTTGCTCCTTCATGGCGGGTTGAGTGTGTGACAGTGAAGTTATTGGAGCTGGTGGATGAGCTCCAGGTCTTCATCACCTTCATGTTTCTGACCACAGCCAGGAAATGTGGACGTGTCACGTTACTTGACTCGTTACGTGGATACTCCCTTTTTTTTTTTAATTGCTTCGCAGATAAAAACAAAACAAAACACAAAAGATTCCACAAGACAGATTGAATCCTCATATTATTATTATTAATAATAATAATAATAATAATATTATTAAAAAAAACTAGAATTCATGTATATAAATTCCTATTACAGCCTCTGGTATAAAACAAAATAGTTCCACGTCAATTCGTTAATTATTCTTTATTTAAAGACAGATTTTTGATAATTTTGTCTTCAGATAAAAATACATTGCTGTGTGTGTGTGTGTGTGTGTGCGCGCGCGCGCTTGTGTGCGTGTTTCATTTGAATTGTGTGTGTTGTTGGACTCCTGGTCGCGTGGAGGTCAGCCGCACGGCGCACACACACTCGGGCAGTCTTAACCTGCTTTCACGTGCGGTCCTCTGTCCTCCCGCAGCCCATCGTACACGCCTGCAACCTTTGACACAGATACGAGGCGCGCGCGGCCCCATGTTCCGCCATTTGGCTAAAAGACGCGTGTTTCTCCACCAACCATCCAGCACGCGCACCGCAAACCCATTGTGTGCGTCAACCAACGAGAATTCAATTAAAAGGCGTGTTTTTGTCGCGCCCCCACACGACGCACGAGCTGGTAGTTTTCCGGCGGGTTGTTGGAGCTCGCCGGGTGGAATCTGGTGAAACGGCGCGCGCGGCCGCGCAGGCAGCCAACATGGCAGCAGGCCGGGAAAGTGTTGTAACGTGGGGGAAATGTTCCACCCGTGGTAACCTTGAGGAGTCCGGGCGGGTGGAGGTGCCTGTGTGCGTGACGGGGCCCCCGCGCTGGAGGCCTCCGCCGGATCCACGGACACGTGGTGCGTCCCACGCAGAGGGGAGTCGCTCCACGTCAGGCAGGGAGGCCAAAATGGCGAAACTGAGTGGAGGAGGCGCAAACAGGAGGCTGCTGGGAGTGGAGGGCGCTACGGGCCGCCACGCACCGCACCGCAACAAGCTGCGGGAGCCTCGGCTCGTGCGGGAGGCGGCTATTGTCTGAAACAGTGTTTGGGGGGGAAACCCGTCTTAAAATGGCCGATCACACCTCCGTTCAATTATCAGCACAACCCATCGATCTGTTGTTATTACCACGTCATTACTGTTTCACACGTCGTGGAAAATTCAGGGTGGAGGTCCAACAGGGTGGACGTCTAACAGGGTGGAGGTCCAACAGGGTGGACGTCTAACAGGGTGGAGGTCCAACAGGGTGGAGGTTCAGTTTGTGACTTTGGTGTGTATAGACAAAAACCAAAGGCTGGATGGCTGCGCCAGGAGCTGAGGGTGTGTGCCGGCAGGGCCGCACATTGGTGTGGTTTGTAACTTTGGTGGAGGTGTGTGTGTGTGTGTGTGTGTGTGTGTGTGTGTGTGTGTGTGTGTGTGTGTGTGTGTGTGTGTGTGTTTGTGTGGGACAAGCCCTTTATGTGCTGTGGGGGTGGGGTGCATCTAGTGTGTGTGTGGGGGGGGGTCTATATGTTTGGGTCAATTCCTGTTTAGCTTAAAGACCTTTTATATAAGCTGCAGGGGTCCGTTGGCCCTGCTGTCACACACACACACACACACACACACACACACACACACACACACACACACACACACACACACACACACACACACACACCGTGTAGGTGTGGGGGTGTAAAACAGCCTCTGAAATCAGCTCCAACCAAAGATGGAAATGAAGTAAAGAAACTTAACATTTGAATTCCTTCCGTTCTGTTTGAACATGAGACTCATCCCGTCATAGTTCAGTTATTAATTCTACTCCTGTGATATTTTAGTCATATTTATTTTAGTTACTGAATCGATTCACACAAGTACTTTTTTCTAAAGTACACACATTTTAAAGTAGTTTTACTTCACATGGAACCTAATCGTCTCATTTCAATGTGAATTAATTAATTTAGGATTTTGATTATGTGTGTGTGTGTGTGTGTGTGTGTGTGTGTGTGTGTGTGTGTGTGTGTGTGTGTGTGCGTGCGTGCGTGCGTGTGTGTGTGTGTGGTCGTCCAGGTTGAAGCGGAGCCACCAACAAGTGTTTGAACCACATCCTGGTCTCATGCGTTCTCTTCCACTTGTGTAATTGACCCACATAGATTATCTGCACGTCGCAGGTGAACAAGAAGAAGTTCTGTGTTTGAGCAGCACATTCCTGCTGTTAAAAACACTTTGTGACCGACTGGAGCAGCTGATTGGTTCAGTCTCAGTCCCTCTCCGTGTTTGGTCGTTGTCAGAAGTCAAACCAAGTGAAGAGAGTCTGTCACACTTTAATAAACCTCAGCTGATTGATGTTCCCACTCTGACCCGGTGCCGGGTCCCCAGCAGGTTCCACCCAGGAGCTTTAGTTTGGCTGAATGTCGTGTTTTACATCCCATAATGTCCAGAGGCGACCGTGGGAACATTTAAAATGTGTTTGGTTGCTTTCGCTCTCTGGACGCTTCCTCCGGTGCTCGGCCGTGTTTCTCCCTGTGAGTCTGAGATCGTCCTGTGTGACGTGTCCCTGACTCCCTCCATCGCCTGACTCCCTCCATCGTCTGACTCCCTCCATCGCCTGACTCCCTCCATCGCCTGACTCCCTCCATCGCCTGACTCCCTCCATCGCCTGACTCCCCCCATCGCCTGACTCCCTCCATCGCCTGACTCCCTCCATCGTCTGACTCCCCCCATCGCCTGACTCCCTCCATCGTCTGACTCCCTCCATCGTCTGACTCCCTCCATCGCCTGACTCCCTCCATCGCCTGACTCCCTCCATCGCCTGACTCCCTCCATCGCCTGACTCCCTCCATCGTCTGACTCCCCCCATCGCCTGACTCCCTCCATCGCCTGACTCCCTCCATCGTCTGACTCCCTCCATCGCCTGACTCCCTCCATCGCCTGACTCCCTCCATCGTCTGACTCCCTCCATCGTCTGACTCCCTGACTCCCTCCATCGTCTGACTCCCTGACTCCCTCCATCGTCTCCACCTGGGTTTTTTTCAACGTGTGAACTTGAGCAGCGCCACCAGAACGGGGCGGCTGTTTCTGAATGTTCTCGGGTTGATTTGGTGGGTTTTTGTTGGATGGTTCCGAAGCAGCCGGCGTTTGTTTGTGTTTTACTATTATTCTTTGTGAACCTCCAGTCAGAGCAGGACAGCAGCAGAGTTCGGGCTCCAAACTGCTCCTCTGGGGTTCTTGTGTGTGCAGTTTGCACTTTCTTCCCTCTGACTCCGCTGTGGATTGAATAGAAAGATGAAATGTTTGTGTGTAGAGAGCCGAGGACTTTTGAACTGCTGGGCTGCTTGTTTTGTTTTAAAACTTTACATAATAAGCTAAAGTTGAGAGGGAAAATAAAAGGAATAAATAAGAGTTGTCACAGGGAAGCAGAGAATTGGAGGGTCAAACCCAGAGGCTCCAATCCGACAAACTACCGAGCAAATCAGAACCATGTCAAGGAAAATGTGGATTTTTTTTTATTGGAGCTGAGATTGTGAGTGAAGCCGCGATGGAAGCTGACCAACTAGCATTAGCCTCAAAGCTCTGCTGTTTGTAAAAACACCCAGAATGCAACAGCAGAAGATTCTCTTTGGAAACGTCACGGTACTTTGGACCAGAACGATTTGTTAAGACTGACTTCATGTTACATCTTTGGTCGTAATTGTTTGGTTCTGTGAAAATATCGACATTTTTCAAAACACCACAACAAAAGAAATGTAAAGGTTTGTGTGGTTCTGTTGTGCCGGTCCGGTCCGGTCCAGTCCGGTCGGCTCAGGATGACACTGAGCTGTTTGTCTTTAACGCGCCTGGTTTGTAACGATTGAAGAACAAACAGAACGACTGTTGGTTCTGATCAAACAAGCTTTGGACACTTTGACCAGATTCAGACATTTTTCTGTCTCTTGGTGATAAAATGTAAAATAACTTCCATTAATTCTCTTTTAACTTACAAATTATTCTTTTTTTTTTTTACAAATATTTATTTTTATTCCCACACTAGTATTTTATAACTTACTTTTCATCTAATATCTTTTTTCATGGTGTGTTTCTATCGTCGTTTCGTTCTGCAGTGCGTCTCTGGTGTAACTCAGAATGACAATAAAGGCGTCAGCGTGTGAAACGAAGCCCGATGTGACGTTCAGCTGAACCTCTGGTTCCTCCTGGTCCGCGGGCCGGAGCCGGCCCGACACAGCCTCCAATCACAGTAAAAGCACAGAGACAATATTAAGATTATTTTTCTTGGTGGTCCATGTTTCATGATGAGCGACGAGTCGAGGCGTCGGGGAAACGGTAGAAACATCAAACATCACTTCCTGCGTTAGATTTACCAAATTAAGACATTTTCTCTCATTAAGATTTAAAGATCTTTTTCACTGTCATACTGAAGTTACAATTATTTTCCTTCGAGTTGTTAAGGGCCTTTTAAAATATATTTAATTAATTGTGGTTTTATGATATCCATGTTGATGAAACTGGATCAGCTGTAAGGTTTTCTTTAAGTTAATATAATATAAGTTAATATAATATAATATATAATATAATATAATATAATATAATATAATATAATATAATATAATATAATTATAATATAATATAATATAATATATCATGCTCCGGTGTTTGTAACGTCTTCCAGTCGCTGCTGAACAACACGCTTGTTAT
>NC_137647.1:23155679-23189777 GCF_963383615.2 Lipophrys pholis | reverse complement strand
CCGGCCGCTCTGACCACCGAGAGGCGGAGAGACGCTCACTTCTCCTCAACTAATCCCGCCATAGTTTGTCCCGGTGTTCCAGTGGAGACCATCATCCAGGCCAGCAGCAGCAGCAGCAGCAGCAGCAGCAGCAGCACCTCCTCCTCCTGCTGCTCCTCCTCCTCCTCCTCCTCCTCCTCCTCCTCCTCTCAGCTCGCAGGCTGCAGGCTCATTCGTCTGCTGGGGCCGGCTGGAAGTCAGGGACTCCATTTCTTCTGCTGCTCCACTTATCAACTGGATCTAACAGGCTCACCGCCTGCTCACTTTACTACTTTTTATTACTACCCGCTCTCCACATTTTAATAAATCTCCTTTTCTTTTCTTTTTTTTTTTTTTTTCATTTTTATTTTAGATTTGTTTTTTTTTTTTCTTCTACAAATTCCTCGCTGCGCGATCCCGTTCGAGAGGAGATCTTGTTGCGCTCTTTGTGGATTTGTTTCGTGGTTTTTTTCCCCTCTGGACTTTTCTCGGGGTTTTATTTGTTGCTTCTTTCTTTTTCTGTCTTGCGCTGGGAAACACGAAGCCTCGCCATGCACAAGCTGTACATTGGGAATCTAGGCGACAGCGTGACTGCCGAGGACTTGGGGAAAACCTTTGACGACCACAAGATCCCGTACTCCGGACAGTTCCTCATGAAGACCGGCTATGCCTTCGTGGACTGTCCGGACGACCAGTGGGCCATGAAGGCGATCGAGATGATCTCCGGTGAGTGTTTACCGGACCGCTGACCCCTCCGCGTTACGTTGCGTTTCATTCATTCATTCATTCCGGGGGAGCGCTGTGTTCTCCGGGGCGCGCAGCCCGGATCCGAGCCACCTCGAGCGGCGCGTGACGCTCCGTGTATAAAGACCACCGGCGCGCGTGAAGCCTCCGCGGCGGCCGTGGAGACGACGAAACGAAGCCTCACACTTGTTCTGTGTGTGTGTGTGTGTGTGTGTGTGTGTGTGTGTGTGTGTGTGTGTGTGTGTGTGTGTGTGTGTGTGTGCAGGGAAGCCATTCAACTTTTGCAGGGGGGAGGGGACGACGCACGTAGTGAAGAAGAGAAATACAGTAAAAAAAGCAGCTGGTTTCAAACGTGTCGGTAGAAATTGGGACGAGGTTCGGTTGAGGCTGGTTCTTCTCCTCCCGCTCATGCTGGAGATGACCGGGGGGGCTCGCGCAGCTCGCATGGCCGTGTGTGTAGAGGCTGTGTGATATAGAATGAAGCCTCCCCTCCCCCTTTAAGCCGGCACTTCGCCACGACAAAGATAGAAAATATCCCCCCTGCATGAGAGCCGCTCACCTCATCGGGCTTTTCCAAAACGAGCCGGAGAACCCGGCTCCGGCCCAGGCCCCCCGTGGAGCCGGTCTCCTCTCGGTACCGTCCGTCCAGCAGCTCTGGCTTCACGGTTAGAACGTGGGGACGCAGACCACCGCCATGCCAGCCCCCCCCCCCCCCCCCCCCCCCCCTCTCTCTCCAGCGTCTTCCTCCCCAAACTCTCCAAACAGCCTCGTTCTGCCACATGTGACCGCGGACAGTCAGTCTCACGGTGGAGGGGCTCAACCGGACCACCGTGGGCCACAAAGTGACCTCTCTTCCTCTCGTGTTTCTTCCTTCTGCTTTCCAGAGAAAAGTTTACCCCCCCCCCGCCAGAACACACCCTCCTCACACACCCACACACTGATGAAGAGCCTCCACTCATTCCCATTTCTCTTTATCTTTGCAGGTAAAGTGGAAATTCAAGGCAAACGCATTGAGGTGGAGCACTCTGTCCCCAAGAAGCAAAGGTAGAGAACCCCCCCCCCCCCCCCACCCCCCTAAAGAAACCTTCATGTGTTGCATCACCTGGTCCAGGCCTGCTCCATGACAGTGGAGCTCTGATCACTGCCCTGGTGGAGGTGGAGGTGGAGGTGGAGGAGTTGCTCCTTCATGGCGGGTTGAGTGTGTGACAGTGAAGTTATTGGAGCTGGTGGATGAGCTCCAGGTCTTCATCACCTTCATGTTTCTGACCACAGCCAGGAAATGTGGACGTGTCACGTTACTTGACTCGTTACGTGGATACTCCCTTTTTTTTTTTAATTGCTTCGCAGATAAAAACAAAACAAAACACAAAAGATTCCACAAGACAGATTGAATCCTCATATTATTATTATTAATAATAATAATAATAATAATATTATTAAAAAAAACTAGAATTCATGTATATAAATTCCTATTACAGCCTCTGGTATAAAACAAAATAGTTCCACGTCAATTCGTTAATTATTCTTTATTTAAAGACAGATTTTTGATAATTTTGTCTTCAGATAAAAATACATTGCTGTGTGTGTGTGTGTGTGTGTGTGTGCGCGCGCGCGCTTGTGTGCGTGTTTCATTTGAATTGTGTGTGTTGTTGGACTCCTGGTCGCGTGGAGGTCAGCCGCACGGCGCACACACACTCGGGCAGTCTTAACCTGCTTTCACGTGCGGTCCTCTGTCCTCCCGCAGCCCATCGTACACGCCTGCAACCTTTGACACAGATACGAGGCGCGCGCGGCCCCATGTTCCGCCATTTGGCTAAAAGACGCGTGTTTCTCCACCAACCATCCAGCACGCGCACCGCAAACCCATTGTGTGCGTCAACCAACGAGAATTCAATTAAAAGGCGTGTTTTTGTCGCGCCCCCACACGACGCACGAGCTGGTAGTTTTCCGGCGGGTTGTTGGAGCTCGCCGGGTGGAATCTGGTGAAACGGCGCGCGCGGCCGCGCAGGCAGCCAACATGGCAGCAGGCCGGGAAAGTGTTGTAACGTGGGGGAAATGTTCCACCCGTGGTAACCTTGAGGAGTCCGGGCGGGTGGAGGTGCCTGTGTGCGTGACGGGGCCCCCGCGCTGGAGGCCTCCGCCGGATCCACGGACACGTGGTGCGTCCCACGCAGAGGGGAGTCGCTCCACGTCAGGCAGGGAGGCCAAAATGGCGAAACTGAGTGGAGGAGGCGCAAACAGGAGGCTGCTGGGAGTGGAGGGCGCTACGGGCCGCCACGCACCGCACCGCCGGGCGGCACCGCAACAAGCTGCGGGAGCCTCGGCTCGTGCGGGAGGCGGCTATTGTCTGAAACAGTGTTTGGGGGGGAAACCCGTCTTAAAATGGCCGATCACACCTCCGTTCAATTATCAGCACAACCCATCGATCTGTTGTTATTACCACGTCATTACTGTTTCACACGTCGTGGAAAATTCAGGGTGGAGGTCCAACAGGGTGGACGTCTAACAGGGTGGAGGTCCAACAGGGTGGACGTCTAACAGGGTGGAGGTCCAACAGGGTGGACGTCTAACAGGGTGGAGGTTCAGTTTGTGACTTTGGTGTGTATAGACAAAAACCAAAGGCTGGATGGCTGCGCCAGGAGCTGAGGGTGTGTGCCGGCAGGGCCGCACATTGGTGTGGTTTGTAACTTTGGTGGAGGTGTGTGTGTGTGTGTGTGTGTGTGTGTGTGTGTGTGTGTGTGTGTGTGTGTGTGTGTGTTTGTGTGGGACAAGCCCTTTATGTGCTGTGGGGGTGGGGTGCATCTAGTGTGTGTGTGGGGGGGGGTCTATATGTTTGGGTCAATTCCTGTTTAGCTTAAAGACCTTTTATATAAGCTGCAGGGGTCCGTTGGCCCTGCTGTCACACACACACACACACACACACACACACACACACACACACACACACACACACACACACACACACACACACACACACACACACACACACACACACACACACACACACACACCGTGTAGGTGTGGGGGTGTAAAACAGCCTCTGAAATCAGCTCCAACCAAAGATGGAAATGAAGTAAAGAAACTTAACATTTGAATTCCTTCCGTTCTGTTTGAACATGAGACTCATCCCGTCATAGTTCAGTTATTAATTCTACTCCTGTGATATTTTAGTCATATTTATTTTAGTTACTGAATCGATTCACACAAGTACTTTTTTCTAAAGTACACACATTTTAAAGTAGTTTTACTTCACATGGAACCTAATCGTCTCATTTCAATGTGAATTAATTAATTTAGGATTTTGATTATGTGTGTGTGTGTGTGTGTGTGTGTGTGTGTGTGTGTGTGTGTGTGTGTGTGTGTGCGTGCGTGCGTGCGTGTGTGTGTGTGTGGTCGTCCAGGTTGAAGCGGAGCCACCAACAAGTGTTTGAACCACATCCTGGTCTCATGCGTTCTCTTCCACTTGTGTAATTGACCCACATAGATTATCTGCACGTCGCAGGTGAACAAGAAGAAGTTCTGTGTTTGAGCAGCACATTCCTGCTGTTAAAAACACTTTGTGACCGACTGGAGCAGCTGATTGGTTCAGTCTCAGTCCCTCTCCGTGTTTGGTCGTTGTCAGAAGTCAAACCAAGTGAAGAGAGTCTGTCACACTTTAATAAACCTCAGCTGATTGATGTTCCCACTCTGACCCGGTGCCGGGTCCCCAGCAGGTTCCACCCAGGAGCTTTAGTTTGGCTGAATGTCGTGTTTTACATCCCATAATGTCCAGAGGCGACCGTGGGAACATTTAAAATGTGTTTGGTTGCTTTCGCTCTCTGGACGCTTCCTCCGGTGCTCGGCCGTGTTTCTCCCTGTGAGTCTGAGATCGTCCTGTGTGACGTGTCCCTGACTCCCTCCATCGCCTGACTCCCTCCATCGCCTGACTCCCTCCATCGCCTGACTCCCTCCATCGCCTGACTCCCTCCATCGCCTGACTCCCTCCATCGCCTGACTCCCTCCATCGTCTGACTCCCTCCATCGTCTGACTCCCTGACTCCCTCCATCGCCTGACTCCCTCCATCGTCTGACTCCCCCCATCGTCTGACTCCCTCCATCGCCTGACTCCCTCCATCGTCTGACTCCCTCCATCGTCTGACTCCCTGACTCCCTCCATCGCCTGACTCCCTCCATCGTCTGACTCCCTCCATCGTCTGACTCCCTCCATCGTCTGACTCCCTCCATCGTCTGACTCCCTCCATCGCCTGACTCCCTCCATCGCCTGACTCCCTCCATCGTCTGACTCCCTGACTCCCTCCATCGTCTCCACCTGGGTTTTTTTCAACGTGTGAACTTGAGCAGCGCCACCAGAACGGGGCGGCTGTTTCTGAATGTTCTCGGGTTGATTTGGTGGGTTTTTGTTGGATGGTTCCGAAGCAGCCGGCGTTTGTTTGTGTTTTACTATTATTCTTTGTGAACCTCCAGTCAGAGCAGGACAGCAGCAGAGTTCGGGCTCCAAACTGCTCCTCTGGGGTTCTTGTGTGTGCAGTTTGCACTTTCTTCCCTCTGACTCCGCTGTGGATTGAATAGAAAGATGAAATGTTTGTGTGTAGAGAGCCGAGGACTTTTGAACTGCTGGGCTGCTTGTTTTGTTTTAAAACTTTACATAATAAGCTAAAGTTGAGAGGGAAAATAAAAGGAATAAATAAGAGTTGTCACAGGGAAGCAGAGAATTGGAGGGTCAAACCCAGAGGCTCCAATCCGACAAACTACCGAGCAAATCAGAACCATGTCAAGGAAAATGTGGATTTTTTTTTATTGGAGCTGAGATTGTGAGTGAAGCCGCGATGGAAGCTGACCAACTAGCATTAGCCTCAAAGCTCTGCTGTTTGTAAAAACACCCAGAATGCAACAGCAGAAGATTCTCTTTGGAAACGTCACGGTACTTTGGACCAGAACGATTTGTTAAGACTGACTTCATGTTACATCTTTGGTCGTAATTGTTTGGTTCTGTGAAAATATCGACATTTTTCAAAACACCACAACAAAAGAAATGTAAAGGTTTGTGTGGTTCTGTTGTGCCGGTCCGGTCCGGTCCAGTCCGGTCGGCTCAGGATGACACTGAGCTGTTTGTCTTTAACGCGCCTGGTTTGTAACGATTGAAGAACAAACAGAACGACTGTTGGTTCTGATCAAACAAGCTTTGGACACTTTGACCAGATTCAGACATTTTTCTGTCTCTTGGTGATAAAATGTAAAATAACTTCCATTAATTCTCTTTTAACTTACAAATTATTCTTTTTTTTTTTTACAAATATTTATTTTTATTCCCACACTAGTATTTTATAACTTACTTTTCATCTAATATCTTTTTTCATGGTGTGTTTCTATCGTCGTTTCGTTCTGCAGTGCGTCTCTGGTGTAACTCAGAATGACAATAAAGGCGTCAGCGTGTGAAACGAAGCCCGATGTGACGTTCAGCTGAACCTCTGGTTCCTCCTGGTCCGCGGGCCGGAGCCGGCCCGACACAGCCTCCAATCACAGTAAAAGCACAGAGACAATATTAAGATTATTTTTCTTGGTGGTCCATGTTTCATGATGAGCGACGAGTCGAGGCGTCGGGGAAACGGTAGAAACATCAAACATCACTTCCTGCGTTAGATTTACCAAATTAAGACATTTTCTCTCATTAAGATCTTTTTCACTGTCATACTGAAGTTACAATTATTTTCCTTCGAGTTGTTAAGGCCTTTTAAAATATATTTAATTAATTGTGGTTTTATGATATCCATGTTGATGAAACTGGATCAGCTGTAAGGTTTTCTTTAAGTTAATATAATATAAGTTAATATAATATAATATAATATAATATAATATAATATAATATAATATAATATAATATAAGTTAATATAATATAATATAATATAATATAATATAATATAATATAATATATCATGCTCCGGTGTTTGTAACGTCTTCCAGTCGCTGCTGAACAACACGCTTGTTATTTACTGGATATTAGGAAACACTGGATTTAACTGCGTGTGCTCTCACACTTAATGTTGCTTGTTTTCTTTTAACATAAATTAAGATCAACTGGTGGAGTTTCTCTGTGAGGTTGTTGCTCAGGTTTCAGTTTGAGTTTGGCGGTTTTGAGGGGAGTTTTTATTTGTACAAGCGAGAGAAATCCTCCACCTTTCCTCTGTGAAAGGATCCGCCTGCTCCAGTGTGTGCAGCTTTAAAAGGGCCTGAACGTCTCCTGAATGTGAGGCGAGCCTCGGCAGCAGCTCCGGTCTGGTTTCTTACCCTCTGGCAGGAGGAAGGACGGAAGGCGGAGGCAGCGAGGGGGGTGCGACCAATCAGGAGGCTGCAGCTCTTTACAGGCAGTGAGGGGGGCAGCCGCCTGCTGCAGGGAGGGGTCCTCCCTCCCTCCCTCCCTCCCTCTGCTGCTGCTGCTGCTGCCCACACACATGCTTCACTTTACGTCTCTCTCTCTCTGTACAACCTCTGTCTCTCTGTTGCTGGGTCTCTCTCTCCCTCTCTCCCTCTCTCTCCCTCTCTCCCTCTCTCCCCCCCGTTTGATCAGAGAGGTCTGTGTGGGTGAAGCAGACGTTTGGGATGAGGTGGACGGGGCGAGACGGGCGCGGTGAAGGTTTTAGACTTGGCGTTGGGAATCGAACACAGCTCCGGAGGTGTCCGGGTTGTGACGTCGCTCTGCCTTCATACCGCCGTTGTTTGGTTTGTGTCGTCCATTTTCATAAAGCCGTCAGCTGAGCGCCGGCGGTGTTGACAAGCCGCGGGATGCTTCGTCCTCTGTGCCGGTCGGAGGGAAAGGAAGCAGAGAGTCGGCGGTCCGGCGGCGCTGCACCTCAAACTACATGAAATCTGCCGGCATCCAGCGGGAGTTCTCCTCCACACTCAGTCTCCCTGATGGATTCAGCCTCGAAACAAAGTTAGGTTGTGAGTGGACGGTTCCTCAGTTGATTACTCCGTCAACTTCAGGAACAAGAGTTCAGTTTTCTTTTACGCCCCCGGTAAAAACCTGGAGGTTTGACTTCAAGGTCCCATGTTGTGCCAAATTGCTTTTCTAAGCCTGTGAACGAGGCCCCAGAATTCCTTGCTCCAATTTATGGTGCTCATACAGGTGATTCCTCTCATGACATCACACGGGGAAGTGACCACTCCGTCTTGTAGTGGATACTCACTTTGACCCTCATACAGGTAGATGAGCTCTGCCCTCTAAAACAGCGAGCGGGCGCCATTTTCACTCCTTGCAAACGCTACTGGAAAACACCCCCCCCCCCCCCCCCCCCCCCCGTTATCTTGTGACGGTCCAGACTCAGGTCCTGCTCGCACGACTACGTTTCATGTCGCCACGTCGTTTGTGGCCGATCATCGTCATGGGGCGTCTGAGGAGCCAGAAAACAAGGTTGTTTTGAAAACGGGTTCCTGAGTGGAGAAATTTGAAAACACCGACTCGGCTTGGACGTGTGGATGGATGGATGGATGGATGGATGGATGGATGGATGGATGGATGGATGGATGGATGGATGGATGGATGGATGGATGGATGGATGACAGAATGAAATCTCAATGCAGGATCAACGATAAAACAAACAAAAAGTAACTGAGATAAAATGACTTAAAAACTCCTGAGATAAAACAAGGTGCTTAAAATGCAGTGCAAGACGTACGTTCGCTGTAAAAGATGATGTCATCGTCTCGCCTCTCGACCCGGTAAGCCCGCGACCCTCTCTGTGACGTCACTTAACAATGGCGGACGACCTGCTCCGGTCCGGTCCAGTCCGGTCCGGTCCGGTCCGGTGCTGCTGAAGCTGCTGAAGCTCGTCGTTTTACGGCTCAACACTGCGATTTTCAACCAATCAGATGAAAGATCGTGGTCATGGGGGGGGGTCAATAAATCCATTGAATCTATTTTTTGCCCATTATAAGTAGACGCAAAGAAGTAATTCAAGCGTTGCAATATTCCCCTCCAGATCTCTCTCTCTCTCTCTCTCTCTCTCTCTCTCTCTCTCTCTCTCTCTCTCTCTCTCGCAATCCCACAACGCCAAGGCTTTGGTCGAGTTTATACATAAACACATTTTGTGCAATCACATGAACGTGTTGCGAGATACGTGTGTGTCCGTCGTAGCGGCTGCACCGTCGTACGGTGTGGCGCACCGTGACTTCATAAGAAATGGTTCGAATGTTTGGTTAATAAGGCGGGATGTTTTTTTTCTCCATTTTTTTTCGTGTATCTTTGTGGCAGAGCGACAGCGCCACCTGCAGGCCTGGTGTATGTTCAACAGAAACCTCCTGTTCTCAGTGCAGCTCAGTCGAGGGACTTTTAGACCGTCTGAAATTCTGAACCGAGGCTGGATTTGGTGCAACACGCTGAATGATGTGGGAGCTTTGAAACATTTGGTTTATCTTGGATAAACCCTCGGGAGGCTCTGTTCAACCTCACCTGTGTCACGGTTTAAAACAGCTGATTTCACGGAGCGAAGAAGGTTTGTTGTTCACCGCAACGGTTAAATTATGTACGGAGAAAGTTTGATTATTTAGTCAGCAATTAACTGTAGAAAAGCTTTACAGTTCTTTACAGTTCAATGGAGTATTTGATGGGGCAGGACTTTCTGTTTAGCATTTTATTTATTATATCAGGAGAAAATCTTCTCATTCTTCAATGAACATCATTGATGTTTTATGTCTCTATTGAAAGGAAAAGGATCAGTTTGATGAGCATTTTGAGTGTTGATGATTATTGTTCTTTTCTTTTCTTTTCTTTTCTTTTCTTTTCTTTTCTTTTCTTTTCTTTTCTTTTCTTTTCTTTTCTTTTCTTTTCTTTTCTTTTCTTTTCTTTTCTTTTCTTTTCTTTTCTTTTCTTTTCAGTGTGTCTGATGTTGAAGAAAAAAAAATTCTGAATTTGTGCCTCTTATTGTGAAACTCTTCTCTTGGCCGTCTGAACAAAGTTTGCACATCAAACCAACTGAAAGTTTGTAAACATGATTCAGTTGATTTATTTAAATTTTTTTTAAAATTAATTATATTTTCTATTAAAGGAAGGAAGGGCAGAGTGTCGCCGAGGAGCTCAGTTGTTTTTAGAACATTGTGAGAATCCCGACGCTTTAAGTTTGGTTGATTTAATTTATGTGTCATTGAGAAGGTGGAGTAGTTTTTCATTTGCATTCTACCTCCTGAAAGCTGCTTATTATTATGTCGACTAGAAGTGAGTTAAAGCAACTAGTTTGGACTGATCTCCTTCGTGTTCTTACTTTTACTCTGGTAGTTTTAACTCAAAGTAAATTTAAAATGAACTACTTCTTTACTCCAGTAGATTTGTAGATGGGGACATTTACTCAAGTTGAATTTCATCAACGTAAAGACACGTTCACTCAATCACCATATTTCAGTGCCTTTTCTTTTTCCACCTCTGGTGTGTTTTATTGTGTTGATCAGATCAGAGCTGAACAGGAAACCAACGAGTCTTTCAGGCTTTTAATTTTAGTGTTTTGTACCAAATGTTTAGACTGGATTCGTTCTTTTTGAAGAGAAGCAGAAGGAAAACATCTTTTAGGTAGCAGTAATAAATAATTGTGTAATAGATAATATCATGTACTAGATAATAATCATGTAATATATGATAATTATGTAATAGATAATCATGTAATATATGATAATCATATAATAGATAATAACCATGCACTAGATAATATCATGTACTGGATAATATCATGTACTGGATAATAATCATGTAAAATATAATAACCATGTACTGGATAATATCATGTACAAGATAATAATCATGTAATATATAATAATCATATAATAGATAGTAATCATGTACGAGATAATAATCGTAATATATAACAATCATGTATTAGATAGTAATCATGTACGAGATAATAATCATGTAATATATAATAAGCCTATAATAGATATAATCATGTAATATACAATAATCACGTAATATATAATAATCATAATATATCACAATCATGTACCGGTACTAGATAATAATCATGTATATATAATATCATATAATATCATGTAATAGGTAATAATCATGTAATAGGTAATAATCATGTATATATAATATCATATAATATCATGTAATAGGTAATAATCATGTCTCAGCCTCGGTCAGGGTCCGTGTCCTCAGTAATGTTTCTGTGTGTGATTTCTTAGTTTTAGTTTATATTTCTGACAGTGATGCTCAGGATACTTTCTCAGTTACACAACGGGAATAATGTTAGAATAATCTTTACATTTATCTGTAAAAAAAATATTATTTATATTATGTCCAGTACGCATCTCTCACATGTTTTAACAGTTTCTCTCATTTTATTATTTCCTCTTGCTTTTAGTTCTGCTTGTTATCTTCACCGGTGATTTACTCTCCTCGTGGTGCGTTCAGGTGCATCGGTTGTAGTTTGTGTGTGTTTGTCTTTCGGGGACATATTTGTTTATAGAAAGGTTCTGCTGCGTGTATCTGCCTCACGTGTACCACCACACAGTATTCTGGTGAATCAGACGGCTGAGAATCTAATTTACTTCACTGAGGAGAGAAACAATAGAAACTGAAAGGTTTATTTTCCTAAACTTCAATTGTGTTTACATTTTCTTTGCTTTCTTTTATTTGATGGTAAATCTGATTGAACGGTTTCAGACTGAGAGATCAGATTGTGCTGTTTACATTAAGACTGTATGAAATGGATCAGAGGGATCAGCCGATCAATACCATGATGCTCTGTGACATGATCCAATCAGCGCTTCGTTTCACACAAATGATTGTAGAACACAAATGTGAAAACCACGAAATCCAAATTTTCTGATGGATGTGAAATCTCATTTCCTCCTTCATTCAGTTTTGGCTGCGTTGTTATTAAAACCCATTAGAAGTCGGATCCATATAAAATAAAATGATGTTAACAGTTTGAAAGTGGATTGAAACCAAACAAATTAAAACAATGACAAAGAAGCTGCTTTATTTAAACAATAAAACCATATGTTTTCTCAATTTTACTATTTAAAAAAAAAATCTTAAATCCAGTGTATTGCCTCAGTTTTCTTCCATCGTTCTTCTACATCTTTATTTTTTATTTGTTCATCTACATTTGTTGTATTGAAAGCTGATTCCAGCACCTTGAAACAGTCGCATTGAGAATATTACTAGTAACCGTTGGACTTGTTTTATCTCTGTACTTTAGAGTATTTCCTACCTTTTAGCTGCTGTGCATTGCTGCCACCGCCAGTTTCAGTTTACTGTTTTAAAAGAAAGAGAAAACCCGGACGGATCAATGTGCTGATCCAATCAGATGATTTGAGAGCCGGAGAGCTGATCCATTGTGTGCATGGACTCTGGTCAGACTGAGGACGGAGCAGCTTCCTGCCTCGTCCTGAATCCTCTATCAGGTCAGGATCCAAAGAAAAACCTGTTTACATGGAGGTTTTACTCTGATCGTGTTCTTTTTCTCCCTGTAAAGCAGATGAAGCGGAAGCAGAACAAATCCTGTTATTTTTAAGCAAACTTGGTATGTGAAGGTAAAATCTTGGTCTGGATTAAAGGGCAATTCTGCCATTTTCTATCATTTTATTTTAACGCTGATGATGTGAAGGGAAACGTTACAGTCAAACGTAAATATTTACCACACAAAAAAAAAAGAAAAATCCTCCAAGTTGAATTCTGGGTAATTCAGCAGAATGATTTTAGAGCCACACCCACTCGGCATCTGTTACTCACTTTTTCTTTTTTTTTTTTAGCTGATTTCTTTGTAAATGTCAAACTTTTCTATTTGGGAGTCTTTTGAGAAGAACTTGATTAAAAATGAAAAGCTGCCCGAAAGCAGCGGGGAGAAGAGAGCGCGGGCGTCGCATCCTAAAGAAAGATTTAAAGGAAATGTAGAAGACAAAGAGCCTTTGTCTCTCGGCCAAAACACGTGCAGGACATGCTGGAAAAAAGAGGAGAAAGTGAAGGCATGGACACAGCAGAATACATGGAAGCCTTATGTAGGTGAAGGGGTAAATGAGTCCTGTCTCTTTAAGAACTGCCTCCTCCTCCTCCTCCTCCTCCTTCTCCTCCTCCTCTATTGCTCTGATTGTTTCTTCTCTCTGGTTCAAACCATCTGTCCTCTCTCTCTCTTTCCACCCTCACTCCCTCTGTACTCACTCGCTCATTTCTCTCCCACCTCCCTCTTTCTGCTCGTCATCCTCTCCGCCTTTTCTTCACCGAAAATAAATCCTGCACACACATCTGGACACATGTATAACACACACACACACACACACACACACACACACACACACACACACACACACACACACACACACACACACACACACACACACACACACACACACACACACACACACACACACACAGTGACCGAGGGACTGGGGGTGGGAGGGGCAGCCGTCATGAACTGCAGAGAAAGGAGAGTGCTGGGGGGAGGTGGTTGTTGGGGCCCGGGGGTGGGGGGTGGGGGGGCTCGCCACACTGGATGGATGGGAGGCCCCTCACACTCACATGTGAGTGTGTGCGCGCACACACACACACACACACACACACACACACACACACACACACACACACACACACACACACACACACACACACACACACACACACACACACACACACACACACACACGCACACACACAACGAGCTGGTTGATGCATCCTGCAGGAAACAGTTGAAGGTGTGTGTGTGTGTCTGTGTGTGTGTGTGTGTGTGTGTGTGTGTGTGTGTGTGTGTGTGTGTGTGTGTGTGTGTGTTGTGTGTGTGTGCGCATACCTTAGAAACAGCCTCTCAGACTCCAGGAATTAAAAACAAATAGTGCATTTTATTTTCTCCTGTTCTGAACTGAGACCGTGTCTGATGTTTGTCTCTGTGAAGACGTGCTGCAGGTTTGAATCCTGTGCAGGTTTAACCGTGTTCAGTTCAGAGTCACGTCTCCGTTAAGATGAACGAATACACACAGGAAGCTTCACACACATTTTGTGAATTCTATCTAAAATCATGTGCTGACAGCTCAGAGTTGTCACATGAATTTCTATCATCACACACGAATGAGGAAAAACGAGACGGAGCTGTGATGCACTCGGAGAATTCTGATTTGACTGTTTATGTTAAAGAAACCTGCAGGAAATATCAGGGAAACACACACCGTCGTCTTGAAGCGGCTCATGGTAAATATTTCAAACTAATGGTAAGCTAATTAAAATGGCTCTGAATAATAATATTAATATTGTTTAGTTTGGTTTTACTTCTCACCATGTTTGTTTTCCTCTCTGACACATTTTTTGAGGTTTTTTCACATAAACAGGCATAAAGTCAATTCAGGAGAGGTTTTTTCATGTTTTTTCACATAAACAGGCATAAAGTCAATTCAGGAGAGGTTTTTTCAGGTCAAACTATATTTTAACGGGATGAACGGCAGCGCTCATTAATGTCTCACACATGGAAAAAAGAACTATTATAGATCTTTATGAAGATATTTTTCCCCATTTAGAAACATTTTTAAGATAATGCATACCCCATTTACGGTTATATTGGCACCCTTGTTAATATATTAATATATTTTATCTTTTTCTCTTATTCTATTTGTACTTTGCACCACAACACTCGTCTTATAATTTAGTTTTTAATTCTGTTCTACTCTATTCTGATTCAAAACATTGAATATGTATGATTTTTTATAACAAACAGGTTACATGTAATCATGATTAATTTTTACACTGAACTGAAATAATCCACTGGAAGTTCTACTCCTTGACATGTGACCTGAACCATAAATGTATTTTTTTTAAAGCCAGAGTCGTTGATTTCAACATGAGAGTGATGAGTACATGTCGTCATACTGTATATTTATAACCGTCTGCTGTGTTTGGATCAAACTTTAATCTAGCATTGAGATTATTCATCTGTGAAAAACATCTAACAAGTGTTTTATGAATTGTTCTGTACATTTTGATTTTAATTAAACTATTATGATAAACTATGGATTTCTGCTCGCTGTTCACACACAACAGATTCTATGAAATTAGGACGAGGAAAGTCACAGGTTTTCCTTTTTTTACTGCGTGGACACGAGGGTGGATTAAATATTCATTACGTCTTTCCCATCAGATTTAAACAAACATGTGGACTGATGTTTTGAAAGTCTGTATTTTAATTTGGGGAACCTTCTGAGGCTCACGCGTTGTGCCGCTTTTATTTTGAAATGAGTCAATGGGGATCTTCCCTCGAACTGCAAGCTTGTGTTTAAAACAGTCTTTTTGTGTCTTGTGTGATATTTTCCTGCAGACTGACTGAAGCGAAGGTCTGAGTGAAGACAGGATGTGTCTCGCTGAGACGTCACGTAGGAGCAGAAAGCTTCACCGTCAGATCGCAGGAAGTTGAGAACGTAAAGACAGATAGAAAACAAATGAGGACATTGAATTATTCCTTGGTTACATTTTGAAAAGAGGTCCTTCTTGTGGTCTTTTAGGAATGTGACCAAGTGTCTGATCTGAAACGTTGCTCTGTTAGTCGGGTTTCCTGCTCTGAACGTCGCCCAACAAACCGTTTGCGTGAGTGTGTGAATGAGCAATATTACATATATATATTACATATATATATAATATATATATATATATACCTACAAGCCCTTAACTAACTACTAATGTCTGCTGGAGCCTGTTGGGGTAGTCGTTGGGCTGCAGGGGAAAATAGAGCCTTTGAAAGAATCAAACACACGAGGATTATTTTTTAATTTGATAAAAAAAAAAAAAAAAGTGTGAAATGTACAAGAATCTATAAATATAACATTGATCATATAAGTGTGTTCTTCATTAGTACTAACCAGAAAACTGCCTCCTTCATTGATTATATATGTATATACTGTATATATTTGTATATAGAGCAATAGGTTTGTCAGAACTTGTGATTGATCTCCATCTGATCATCTGATCATCTGATCATCTGATCATCTGATCATCACGTTCACATGCAGCTGAAGCTTGTCTCTGTGTTGATGGAAGGGAAAAGGAACTGAGTTGATTGCAGACATGTTCCTTCATCTCCTCCACTTCCGCTTCTGCTTTCCGAGAACAACAGGCCTCCTGTGTGCGAAGCTACGCAATCTGTGGCTTTTCACTGGAGGTGAGGCGCCGCCGAGCACAAACACAACGTCTGGGAACCCTCCGGACTCTTCAGGTGCCCCGAGAACAGAACCATCACAAGTGTTTATCAATCAGGCCGAAAGAAGACCGTGTGTGTGTGTGTGTGTGTGGGTGTGTGGGTGTGTGGGTGTGTGGGTGTGTGTGTGTGTGTGTGTGTGTGTGTGGGTGTGGGTGTGGGTGTGTGTGTGTGTGTGTGTGTGTGTGTGTGTGTGTGTGGGTGTGGGTGTGGGTGTGGGTGTGGGTGTGTGTGTGTGTGTGTGTGTGTGTGTGTGTGTGTGTGTGTGTGTGTGTGTGCATGCGCGCGCGTGAAAATTCTTGACATTTTTCAGCAGTAATGAGAAAGAAAGGGGAGATTAAGGCGCCTATAGGGCAGCGAGGCTCCTGATTGGTCGGGAGCAATCTCACGCTGGGCTCTGATTGGCTGTGCAGAGTTGCTCCAGTTGAACTTTGGCACAGCGAGTCTTCCTGTGCTGGGAGTTCTCTTCTTCGTGTCTTCATTGTCTCCTTCACTGCAGTTTACCTGCAAAACAAACCAGAAGTGTGTGTTGCTCATACATATATGTATATATATATATATACATACAGTATATATGTGTGTGTATATATATATATATATATTTGTTTCATATATAATATATATATATATATATATATATATATATATATATATATATATATATATATATATATATATATATATATATATATATATATTTGTTTCATTCTGAAGGAAACATCCTTGAACATTTCCACTGACCTGCAGTCCCTGGACATTTATGGTTCAACAGGCTTTTATTTTTGGTAACCGAAACACTTCCTTTGGACTTTTCTGTATGAAGTCAGTAGTGGAAGACACTCGTCCAGAGTGAGGTGACTGAACGTTCACTTTGTTTTGGTTGAAAACACTGAATGACAGGCAGACTGCATGCTGGGTGTTTTCCTGAAGTGGGAAACGTGTTTGAATACTTGAAAAAATCTGTCAAATCTTCAAATAGACCCTGATGTCTGGTAGAGAAACTAGTTTCTGTTCAACGTGGAAAATCACACCAGTGTGTGTGTGTGTGTGTGTGTGTGTGTGTGTGTGTGTGTGTGTGTGTGTGTGTGTGTGTGTGCAGACTGTATTAGTTGAGCACTGAGCAGCTGAATAAGAACATTTAATCAGAATATTTCACTCAACATCTTTCCGTTTTCTTGTCTCAGTTCTCTGGATGCGGCTGCTCTGATCTTTGAGTTTCCGCCGAGTGACTTCACTTTTTTCTTTGTGTTTTAAAGTTTATTCTTACGATGTGAAGCGGAAAGTTAAATCTGCACGGGTGTCCGAATGAACCCGAGTTATTTCTGCTGTCCAGTTAAATTTAGCAGTTTTGTTTAAAGGGGACATATCATGCTAAATCCACTTTTTTAGCCCTTAAATGCATGTTGTTGTATATTTAGAGTGTTTAGAAGTACAGAAAAGTTCAAAGTAGTCTCTTCAGGTGCTCCGTTGATATCTTTATATTCTGTTTTGGTCATATTTTGCGATCCGTTTCGATTTTTCTATTCTCTATTACGTTTTTTGAACTATTACGTCACAGTATTCCCGGCGGAACTGCCAAATTAGGACATCGACACTTCGAGCAATCCGCCATTTTTGTTTCTCGCTGCGATTCTGTAGTCCAACCGAAGTTACGAAAGGATAAGTCGAAATGTTCGGTTGTTGGATGTAGTAACCCACAAGCTTCGTTACACCGTCTCCCAGCATCAGAACCTTTTCGAAGTGCCTGGTTGAGTTTTATTTTTCACAGAAATGTACCCACATCTGTGGGTAAGATCATTTTTGTGTGCGCGAATCACTTTAAGGACGACTGCTTCAGCAACCTCCGCCAGTATAAAGAAGGATTTGCCGAAAGACTTGGTCTGATTGAGCGGTCAGTTCCTTCTATCTATGGAGACGACGAACAGAGCACTTCGGTAAGCTGTATATAACGCTAAAAAGTGTGATGATAAGACGTCCCTGTCATTGTTTTGTTAGCATTAGCAGTTGCACCGTCTTCATATGTTAGCGCTGTGTGCTCGTTTTAGATTACAATGTAACTTCTGTGTTAAATAGTCGTTGTAATACAGGCAGTATTGTAGTAGTGGGCATGGATGGAGAAGTTAGTGTAAATATAGTAACACACCATTGCGTTACATCCATATGAAGACGTTGTTCTTCAGGTGCATCCTCGTCATTTTCATCTCGCTCCGCCGGGTCCGACTCTGGCTCGAACATGTATGGCTGGATGGACAAATCTTCCGTTGTTGACATTTTGTAAATAATGTGTGAATATAAAGTTTCTGCTAGATAATTGTATCTGTTCTATCAAACTACAAAGATGGCCGAACAGGGTGGCGTTGAACCGAGTGTCACCTCTGCAACCTGGAGAGGAGGCGGGGTATGAAGTGTCTCATTTGCATTTGAAGAGACCGCCCCAAAACGAGTTGCTCTCAGAAGCACATCAGAAAAGGGGTTGAAAAGGGGCCTGTGGAGCTCTAATAATGAGGAATTCAGACCCAAGCATTGCAGTTCCGCTTTATATAGACCACAACTGTATGATTTATATGTAAAAAGGAAGGATTTAAAAGCATGATATGTCTCCTTTAAGGTTCAAGCTAAAATCCAAGTCAGAAGCAACCGAACAGAATTTTATCTTGTGACTCATGAACGTAGAGAGGAAACGTTGTGAGAGAAGCTTCAGCTCCCACCATCCGTCTTTGCTGAAAACGATCGCGCGCAGTGCGGCGATCACAAACCTCCTGCAGGACATGAAGCGTGAATTGAAAGCTTCCAAACGTCCCTCCACCCCCTGGTTCCTGTGTCACATGACGGCCAGAAGCTGTCCCAGTGAGAGCTTTGTTACTGGGACACGTTTCAGACGTTTCAGACACACGTCACTGCTCCTCCCTCGCAGCAGCGGGACCTTATCTGCTGTTTCGGCGAGCGCAGCTTCATGTTAGCAACACGTCTCTGCCGTGTCCTTGGACGGCTGCAGTGTGACCAGCAAACGTGTCCCGCCGTGTCCACGGCAGACTTCCACAGACTGACAGCCCAGTGGGACAGGAACCAGCAGAACTCTCCTCACCATGAATAACGCCAAAGACGTGGAGCTGCTAGCATTTCTAAAATTCACCGCAACAGAAATGGAAGTTAAATTTCTCTGGTTGATTTTTATAGAGTTGGATCATGTAGAGCAGGGGTGTCCAAACTGGGTCCTGGAGGGCCGGCGTTCTGCATGTTTGAGCTCTAACCCTGCTTCAGCACAACTGAATCTGATGATGAGGATGATGATGATGATGTCACCACCAAGGTTGTGAAAAAAGCCCAATGGCGGGCCTCTTATTGAAACTGGGAGCGAGCTGAACCTCGGAGTCTCGACAGAGGAGCTATGGGTTCTCGTGCTAGTACGATGCGGCGCGGTGCGGGGTTTCATGTGTTTCCACTGACAAGTTGTGGACGGTACAGAAAGAACCAGACCCAACCGTTAACATTTTCCATTGGCTGCATTCACCATGATGTCATATCATGGTGAATGAGGGGCACCGTGGGATTCTCTGAGGTCCGGGTGCTGAAGACGGCGGACGTGCAGCTAAGATTACCGCCGTCTCTGGTGAAGCGGGCGGACGTCCCTGCGCTAAAGGACAATTATTATTTACATTGTTGTGGTTTTAGTGCTGCGAAGGAGAGCGGAAGGCGGCTCTTGTAAGACAGTATTTATACACACATGCATGGCGGCGAGTACCACAGGGTATCCCACAATGCACCGCAACGGAATCCCGTAACGTCATCGCAAATATAGTCCATCCTCACTGACGACTAGCAGCGATATTTAAATATCCCATGAACCATCCCGTTGGTCGTTTACATACGCCGCTTTGCGCTCACTGGTGGTTTTGTTAACTGGGTTAATTGAAATGTGGGCGCGACACTGCCCCCTGGTGTTCCGATGAGGTGCAGACGCTCCTCTCAGTAACGGGGAGGGAGGAGATTCAGCGGGGGTTGGACGCTGCTGTTCAGAATGAGAACGTTTTCCACCGTGTCACAGAGAACGGGGGCTCACGGCTTCATTCCAACGCCTGAGTGCAACGCACCAGATGTGTTCTGTGCTGGTCTGGTCACGTAATGACATCACATACCTGCGTCGCTACTCGTCGTTCACAACCCCGCCTACATTTTAACCGTACTCTCTGCGGTGGGACCGCGCAGCAGTGTTGGGTCAGGGTGAGCGTGGCCTTACCATAGCGTACTATACCGTACCGTAGTGTACTCTAGGGTTCTGTACCGTAGTGTACTATAGCGTAGCATAGCGTACCGTACTGTACCGTAGCGTAGTTTACTCTAGGGTTCCGTACCGTAGCGTAGCATAGCATAGCATAGCGTTCCGTACCATAGCATAGGGTAGCATAGCATAGCATAGCATAGGGTAGCATACCGTACCATGCCGTTTCCTCCTGCGCAGTGGAAACGAGGCTCACCCTGAGCTACCACCCTCATGTGGCAGCTCAGCTGCAGGCGACAGTTCTCTGTCTCTGGTCATTCATATTCAATACTTTTATAATTTTGTGTTGATAAACTGAACTTGCTAAGATGAATTTAAACTGAGCTGATGATGACGCTGAACTCTGTAGTTTGGTTGCCTTGTTGTTTGAGAGATGTTTTAAAGGTTTTATGTAGTGAGAACTGACCACGTCTGTTTGGATGGGTTGGGTTCGGTCATGGAGCTCTTCTCCACCCAAAGCTCTTCATTCTGCTTCAAGCTGTCGCTTCAGTGGGACTTGAACCGGGTTCGGTCTCGCCTCTGAGCCTCGGCTGGATCATGCGTGACGGAAACGGTATCAGAGAGAGAAAGCATGAACACTGAAACGCTGCTCCTCAGTCCAGTCGCTCAACCTGCTTCGTGTTGTTTCCATGTTATTCCCTCTTTTCTGTGGCTTCAGCTTCTCTGAGGGCTTCTTCACCAGTTCACCAGATTCATCCTGAAAGGAAAGACGAGGAGAGGAGCGCCTGTCATCCTGGCTGAACACCAGCTCCGTGGTTTAGTCGTGAAAATAAGATAAATGCAAAGGGAAGACGTGTTTCGTGTGACATTCATCTGAAGGATTCTTTTTTTTAAAAAGAACGTCTTTTTGAAATTCTGTGTTTTTTTTCTAGACAAACATCAACACGTGCAGCTCTGTGAGCAACTTCTGGAACAGATCCAGAGTTTTTATATGTACTTTGTCTTTGTCCCTCGAGATCAACTCGGCCCCTGAGTTTGACCCGCGAGTGTGAGGCTAGAGCTTTAATACCTCACAAGCCTCAGAAACCATGAGGCTGTTTAGTGAACGACTCTGAGCTCCACCCTCCTGCTTCCACTAAAGTCTGTCAAAGTTCCTGGGGATGCAGAGTTTTCACTTCCGGGAGGTTTAAAGTCAATTTGAGTGTTTTTACTGAAAACTTCTGACTGAAATTGACTCTATGAGCCACGGATTGAGTGTAGAGAGACAGCGAGGGGACATTTGTGAAGCTCATCTTCAGCTTGTTATAACAATGGCCAAAGCTCTGTGATTAGAATAAAAGTCAACTCTTTCATTTTAGTTGGATCTCAAATCTCCAGCTTCAGGGAGAAAAAACGTCCTCCGACTCTTCATGCTGATGTTCTGATATGTCTTGAGTTTGTCCTGAGAGGTGAGCGCTGCTCAGAATTCAGCATTCATGATTTGACCAAATGAAGCGAAGCCTTTGTGAATCTGTTGCGTTGTGGAGAAGCACGAAGCACCGTCAGCAGCTTCAGCCTCTCAGTGACTTCATTTTGAATTTCAATCCGACTGGAAGCGGGAACCAGTGGATGTTTGTGAGACGAGGAGACACAAAGTGACTCGGTCCATCACACGGCTTCTCTGGACGTCCTCACATTTCTTCTTTATTTATACAGAAGGAGGTTTTTCACAGTATTCCTGGTACTTTGTTGTACTGAAGTTTCTTCAGCTACTTTCTCCACAAGGAGATTTAATCTTTACATCAAATGAAAACAATGTAAGTTTTTAATGTGCTTTTAATTTTTAGTTATTTTATCCAGTTGGGTTGGAAAAGAGCGCCTTTATTTTGTTGCTGTAGTTTGTAAAGTAATTTTTTCCGCCCGTTTATAGTTGAAGAGAGATTATTTGAGTCGTGCTGAATCTTCCTGACGACGCTCACACAGTCTGTGGCGACATTATTGTCTTACATAACTCAATTTCCCATGTGTTCAATATTAAAACTTCCAGTTATAATTGAATTGTTTGCAGGTGAAGTTTCCTCTTTTATTGTGAAGTCAAAGGTCACCTCAAACAAAGCAGAGAAATATATTGTGAGTAAAGAAGAAAGCTCCTCTGTTTGGGGAGGATTGTTGGTTCTAATCAGGTCCAGTGGAAATGATCTGCCTGCACAGACTCTGGGTTAAAATGGAGGCTGCTGGTCACATGTATGACACACAGGCATGTGCTGCGGTCACAAACACGCATGCACAGACACATAGAGGAGGAGGAAGAGGAGGAGGAGGAGGGGGAGGACTCTATCTCTGGACTCCTCCACCCCCTCCCTACCCTGTGGGGGGCGGGGTTGAGTCGGGGGTGTGCCATATCACATCCAGTGCGGTGGTCACGTGGTGTGGAGGTGTCCGCAGTGGCTCCACAAGCTGCGTGAAGCTGCGTGGAGCTGCGTGACAATGATCCGAGGAGGAAGAAAAAGAACCAGCACTTTATTTAAGGAGTGGAAACATCTGATGGACAGAACAGCTGAAGGACCTGTGACTTTAATAAGATTCATTCTTGATAATAAAGATATTAATTGTTCCAGAAGGGACTGTGGTGCGTTCAGGTGCAGAAGTAACTTTATCATTATTGAGGAAAAATTCGTTCTTCATGTCTGAACCCAGTCAGTCACGTGATTCACTGAAAACGGATGAAAGGTGCTTTGTATTTCTAGTTTTTAGTTTATAGTTTATTTACTGTGTTATCTGTTGACTCTGTGTCGGAATGACATTTTCTTTTGTGTTTTATTTGAACAATCGCCTGTTTTGTCTGAAACTGAAGTACTGCTGCTGTACTGCTGCTGTACTGCTGATGTACTACTGAAGTACTGCTGAAGTACTGCTGATGTACTACTGAAGTACTGCTGAAGTACTGCTGCTGTACTACTGCTGCTGTACTGCTGATGTACTGCTGAAGTACTGCTGATGTACTGCTGCTGTACTACTGCTGTACTGCTGATGTAATGCTGCTGTACTGCTGCTGTACTGCTGCTGTACTACTGCTGTACTACTGCTGTACTGCTGATGTACTGCTGATGTACTGCTGATGTACTGCTGCCAGTCTTGGCCTGAAAATAGATTTTCAATCTCAACAAGGTTTTTCCTTATTAAATAAATTTTAAACAAGTAAATGAAAAGAAGTTCAATTGTAAGATTGATGTTTTTATTCCCTGTAGTTATTTTGCTCTTATATTTCTGCACATTTGGATCCTGCAGATTTATTGTTTTGGTAGTTTTAACCCTTAAAGGCCTACTATTTATATAAATGTATTCAAACTAATTAAACTGATGCAGGTTTGATTCACATGATTAATAACGAGGTGAAACATGATTTGTTTGCTTTTAAAAGCATCACAGTCTCCCAGTTACAGACTTGATAGACGCATTTATCATGAAAACATGAAAATAAATAAGCATGTATATTTTTTCTTTTTAAATGAAGTAACAAGAGCTAAAGAAGCAGTTTTACTGACAAATTACACAATTAGAAGGTCAGAAATAATCAATCTTTTTCAGAAATCAATTGAGAAGTATTTCCAGTAATAGGAGATATGAAGGATTTATCTTCACCATGTGATTGAATTTTCTAGAAGCTTCTATGAACTCTCCATGGAGCCTAAAGACTGAACTCGTGATCTCATCTGTACATTTTCAGAAACATGTCGAGAAAGGGATTGAACTTAAAAAAAACGAAACAGAATCAAATGTTGCTCCATTCTGGTTTTTTCAGGCAAATCTAGAAGAAGCTAAAATATACCAAGTATTTTCTTTTTTCTTTTTCTTTTCCAGCCAAAAAATAATAATGGAAAAAAAACCTTGATTAAACCTGAAATTATCATGTTTCCTTATCGAGTTTTTGATTTTCATAATACAAATAAAATGCAGGATTTTATTCACAATATTAAGAAGAACTGTTTATTTTTCTCACATTTCTGTGGGGCTCACTGTAAATAACTGCTGGGCTCTTTTAGTTGTGTACTTTAGCAAAGAAATCTAAGAGATGAGAGAAGCAACATTTGATCTTAATTGAAGTTATACTGAAATACTTTAGTGGGGTAAAAACAATATACTGATGAATATCCCACAATTGTGCTCAAGACTAACTAAAACTAGAGATTACATTTTAAACTAAGTCTAGATTTAAATAATAATAATAATAATAATAATAATAATAATAATAATAATTGGTGAAAACAAACCTGTCAAAGTTAACAGAGTTAGAAACAAAAGTGTCTTTACTACAATAAAGAACAAATAAAAGGTGTTTGGCAGCATGTGGAGCACATTCAGAGGAAAACAGTCAGTAAACGTGAAGCTGCTGCAGAAATTCACAATAAAGTGAACAGGCATAATTTGTAGTTTCTACTTAGAATCTGTTTGAGGCCCACGAAGGGGCCAGGAGGGGCCCCACTGCATGGTATGGACATGGAGCTTCACTCTTATTCTGCTGTATGCATTTAGACTTCACTGTGGTTTCAGATGCTTTAGATATAATATAGGAAAACAAAAGAAGCACATTACTGACTTAAATACAAATAACTGAACATGTTATCCAATTCAACTGTATTTAAATATATCGTTATTGAAAAGTTAATTTCAAAAGTAGTTTCTCCATTTCTGTGGCACTTTATTTTCTGCAGATCTTTCTTTGTGATTTATTTTAAAGACAATTTTACAATTTTAAGATGATTTAAAAAAAAAAAAAAGGTTTGTTTGAATCATTAAAAGAGAGGAGATGTGGAAACATGCCGGCAGACTGATGTGCTGCTCTTTGTCTGCAGTTTTCTCTCCGTCGTTTAGACGAACCACCTGGAACTTTTTCTGATTGAGTTTTAGATCTTTAAATATTCTGAATATTTCAACATTTTAAATGTAAAATGTTCCAGCGGCCGCAGCTTCACCGAGAGAGAAGCTGTGAGCCCCCTGCTGGCCACAGCTGGAATCACACGTGTGTGTGTGTGTGTGTGTGTGTGTGTGTGTGTGTGTGTGTGTGTGTGTGTGTGAGAGAGAGAGAGAGAGAGAGACGGGCCCCTCTCTGCGCGGCCTCTCATTGGCTGCCTCAGGCCCCACCCTGCTCCTCACCAATTCAAAACAAAGCGCAGGCTGACGTCACCACACACACACACACACACACACACACACACACACACACACACACACACACACACACACACACACACACACACACACAAAGCAGGAACTCCCTCCTCTCTTCCTCGGTTTCTTCTCCCCCATTTTGAGCTCTGAGACGAGAAACACTTTCCATTCGCTCCGTAAACTGACTCCACACACACACACACACACACACACACACACACACACACACACACACACACACACACACACACACACACACACACACACACACACACACACACACAGATATCAATAAATAAATACAATATTTAACGAGTAAATGTGAATCTGGAGGAGGAGCGGCTGAACACAAATTTAGTTTCTCAGCTTAGAAATGATAATTATTAATTATCTAGAAGATCTTTACTAACTTCTATCTATCTATCTATCTATCTATCTATCTATCTATCTATCTATCTATCTATCTATCTATCTATCTATCTATCTATCTATTTCTTCACGCCTGTATGTGATTTAAAAACTTTCCTCAGAAGAACTAAAATAGATTTGAAACTTCCCACTTAAACCCCATGAAGTTAAATGTTTACTTCTCAGGAGCTGTTTTCTGTTGTTGATGTTGTTGATGTTGTTGTTGTTGTTGTTGTTGTTGTTGTTGTTGTTGTTGTTGTTGTTGTTCAGGGTCTCCAGGCTTTATTGTCCAAATTAAAAGTGAAATAAAGCGATTAGTGGCGATAACACAATCTACATTTTCTCTCCTTCTTGAGCCCGTCTCCTTCAGGCTGAGTTGGAGTGTCTCTTCCTGCAGCTTCCTCACATCTGGTGACATCACGTTCATGTTATTAATTTAAGAAACACAGGAGAAGTTTTAAAGATGCAATTTAAAAAATAGAAATCCACTTAGGAACCGTTTTTATTTATCCCAGTGAAATGTTAGTCCAGCTTCTGTTCCTCTGAATTTAACTGAAGAGGATTTTGTGATTATTTAGAGTGAAACGGGAACTATTGTGTGTTTTTTAATTGTAAAAAAGAAATAAGCTCAGATGTTACACCTCTCTCAGCCAGTGTGTGTGTGTGCGTGCGTGTGTGTGCGTGCGTGTGTGTGTGTGTTAGCTGGGATCAGATCAGAATTGATTGATTGATATTTATTTCAAACGCTTTAAAGAACAAAACAAAGAGGAAAATATAAAAAATATAAAAAATAAAGACATGTAAATAAAAAAGGACAAATGTAGAGAAACAACACAAACAGTCGTCACTTGTTTACTCGATGCAAAGAGAAGAGGAAGAAGTAAACATGTATTTAATCCAAACCTTTTACATTGACGTCTTTGTCAATAGAAGATTTTTTTTTTAATTTAACCTCAATCTGGCTCCAGTACGTAGCTCAGTATCCAGATTACATCACTACGTTTCAGGGGCTCAGCCGTGTTTTCATACTTGGTCACAGTCATACTCCCAGAAATCATTTTCTCCTGTTGCAGCTCGTGAAGATGGATGAAAACTACGTTTCGGTATGTTGGAGGAGTTAAAGCAGTGTTGTTGTTCTGCTTTCTTCCTCTGGACACATCTGGACCTCTGGCCCGAGGAGCCGAGCTTCAGCAGAACCAGCAGAACCACTTCAGGCTTTAAGCTTCCAGCTGAGAGACGAATAAAGAGGTTAATGTTCATTTAAACGTCGAGACTCACGGAAGTATTCAGATATTTCGTTGTGGGTGTGCACGTCACGGGTTTTAATGAATGAATGAATGAAGAATGAATAAATGAAGAATGAATCCTCCTCCAGCAGTATGAGAATCATGTCTTTTCTCTGTCAGCCTCCAGCGGCTGATTGAATCAGTGGATCTATACGGTGAGGCGCGTGTCTGTGAGCGCGCACGTCGTGAGGTGTGACTGTTCAGTTGTGTGTGTGTGTGTGTGTGTGTGTGTGTGTGTGTGTGTGTGTGTGTGTGTGTGTGTGTGTGCAGCTGTATGAAGGTTTTCTCGCGCCGCCTCCATGTTCCTATGTTCATGTAATGGCGCGTGCTGCTGTATGTTGGGCCGTTACACGGCGTCACGTGACCGCGCGCTCATTGTAGTAAATGGGCGTTGCCTGGTTCAAGATGGCCGCTCACTGGATACAGCACGGTACGTGTAGTGACACACACACACACACACACACACACACACACACACAGTTCACGCATCCAGTAGAAATTCAGGAAATTGATCAGTTGTCATGTTTTTTTCCCGGATTTTCGTTGATTTATAAATTATCTATCTATCTATCTATCTATCTATCTATCTATCTATCTATCTATCTATCTATCTATCTATCTATCTATCTATCTATCTATCTATCTATCTATCTATCTATCTATCTATCTAATTAGTTTCATAGTTCGTCTGTTCTAGTAAATCTGGATTTTGTCCATCAGAAGAGGTGTTCAGAACATAATTCCTGTTTCATTATTTCTATCATGATTTTAGGTGTTCAGGTGACATTTTAGTACAATTCACCGTTGCAGGGAGAATATTTCAGGCTTTAATAAATCATACTGAAACCGAGTAATAAATCTATTTATGTAAAGGTGTTATTATGATAATTAAATTATAAGAGTCTTTGAGTTAAGATTTTAGTACTTTGAGTTCAAACTTTGTTCTGGTTCAGGTCGATTCTGTGAGTCAGTGAAGGATCAGAGATCAGAGTCTGATCGGTGTGCAGGCCGGTCGGACTGGAATCCATATAAAGTCCGTTTCCGTAAACAGCGCGTCCCCCCCCCCCCTTTCCCCCGCCCCCCCAGAGGCTGATGAGGAGAACGTGAAATGGTTCTACGTATGAACACAAAATGGCGAGGAGGAGGAGTGAAGAGCTGAAAGAGGTGCTGAGCTGCACCACCAGTTCCCCTCCTGAATAAAAAGAATAGAACGAAATGTAAGAGACAGGAACCCTAAACAGGAGGTGCAGACCCTGGACCTGCTGGACCTGGTACTGCTGGACCTGCTGGACCTGGTACTGCTGGACCTGCTGGACCTGGTGGACCTCCTGGGACTGCTGGACCTGCTGGACCTGGTACTGCTGGACCTGCTGGACCACCTGGACCTGGACCTGCTGGACCTGGGACTGTGCAGCCACATGTGGCTCTAAATCCTCCTAGATGAATGAAAATGACAGATTAATTAAAATCCACTAAATCATCACATCAAGTGGATTTATCAGATTTTTATTTTAATTTTTTTAAATCACCATGAATGAAAAACACTTTAATTCGACATGAAGAAATTCACTAAACTTCCATTGTTTCTATGACTCAGGATGTACCATACATGTTATTTTTGATTCAAAAAAGAAAAATAGAAAATACTTTATTAATGAACTTGAATTGAGTCCTGTGGGGGTAGTGAACGTAACGCACATTTTAAATCTCTTCATGTAAAATTCAGTGTTTTCGTTTGGTGTAACTTCTAAAGAAACAGGCCGTGAATATTTCTTTTCACTGCCTCATAATCACTAGTTTTGTAGTAAACAGCTGAACTTTTTCACTGTGGAGGTTAAAAGCGTCTCCGGGTTGTAAACGCAGCAGGTGGAGGTGGCGGCCGCTCGCTGGGTTTGACTTTGTGGAGAAGGACTGTAAACAGAAATAACCGCGGCTCGGTCGCTGCACCGCCACAAAATGGAGAGGCTCACCACTCCTCCAAAATGGAGGCCCGGCTGCGGGCGGGTCAGAGTGAAGAACAGAGGCTGAACTTTGACCCCGAGCCTACAGATGCACCCCCACCTCTCTGCCTCAAACCAGCTAAATAAATTCCAGAAGAGCGGCTTCACTTCACGGGCCGCTCAGCCCTCCGTAATAATCCAACGTTCAGCTGCTTCCACTCAGCAGGAGGAGAAAACCTCAGGGCCCAGCGCCATCTTCCTCCTGAAAACAACTTCATGTCAACAAACAACAACAACTACAACAACAAAACACAGAAGCTGTGTTGGTTTTAGAGCGGTGTGTGGAGAGAAGCTTCATGCTAGTGAGTCAGGATGATGTGGAGAGAAGCTTCATGTTAGTGTGTCATGATGGTGTGTGGAGAATTTTAGAAGCTTCATGTTAGTGTGTCAGGATCTTGTATGGAGAGTTTTATAAGAAGCTTCATATTAGTGAATCAGGATGGTGTGGAGAGAGATTTACAAGCTTCATATTAGTGAGTCAGGATGGTCTGGGGAGTTTTAGAAGCTTCAGAATAGTGAGTCAGGATGTAGAGAGTTTTAGAAGCTTCATATTAGTGAGTCAGGATGGTGTAGAGAGTTTTAGAAGCTTGATATTAGTGAATCAGGACGATGTGGAGAGATTTAGAATGAGCTTCATATTAGTGAGTCAGGATGGTGTGGAGAGCTTTGGAAGAAGCTTCACAATAGTGAGTCAGGGCGGTGTGGAGAGTTTTATAAGCTTCATGTTAGTGTATGAGGACGATGAGAAGACTTTTAGAAGCTTCATGTTAGTGTATGAGGACGATGAGGAGAGTTTTAGAAGCTTCATGTTAGTGTGTCAGGACGATGTGGAGAGTTTTAGAAGCTTCATGTTAGTGTGTCAGGACGATGTGGAGCGTTTTAGAAGCTTCATGTTAGTGTGTCAGGACGATGTGGAGAGCTTTAGAAGCTTCACGTTAGTGTGTCAGGATGTTGAGGAGGAAACTTCCAGTATAAAATGTTTGACTGAAGTTGGATGATGAAACTAAAGGAAGCTGATTGATCTTATTTTGAAAAGATTCATTTTGGACTCTTGAATCGTTGAAAGACGACCAGCAGATGATTCGTCAGAACGTCGGGTCTTTGCGGTCAGTCTGTGTTTCACTTCCTCAATCATTCGTCTCGTTAGTTTGCTGTTTTAAACATTTTACTTCCTTTGAAGTGATTTTAACTTTAGTTGATCTCGCCGCCGCCGTGTCATGTGACCACATCGTCTTTGTCCGATCGTCCACACTCCGCCGCGTTCAGGAGCCCGATAATGTTATTTCAAGAAACAGGTTCCAGGACGGCTTTGCCGTGTGGACGAAGAAGACGCAGATTAGTTGAAAACGATGACGTCATGGCCCCGCCTCTCGACCTATAACCCCGCCTCCCTCCCCGTGACGTCACTAACAACATGGTGGACGACCTGCCGCAGGCGGAGCTGCAGAAGCTGCGGGCGCTCCTCGCTTTAAGAAGGCCAGATGTTGGATTTCTAGATTTCTCTGTTTTGTTCCATGTCTTCTTCTCTGTTTTCTGTGTATTTCTGTGGCAGCGTTACAGCGCCGCCTAAAGGCCTGGCAGGTGTACTACTTCAGTTTGAGTAGTTTTCATGGGGTTGCAGAAGTTTCCTCGTGTGGACGGAGACATTGACTGTTTTTCCTCGTGTGGACGGAGACATTGTCTATTTTTCCTCGTGTGGACGGGGACATTGTCTGTTTTTCCTCCTGTGGACGGAGACATTGTCTATTTTTCCTCGTGTGGACGGAGACATTGTCAATTTTTCCTCGTGTGGACGGAGACATTGACTCTTTTTCCTCCTGTGGACGGGGACATTGTCTATTTTTCCTCGTGTGGACGGGGACATTGACTGTTTTTCCTCGTGTGGACGGGGACATTGTCTGTTTTTCCTCGTGTGGACGGGGACATTGTCTGTTTTTCCTCGTGTGGACAGGGACATTGTCTGTTTTTCCTCGTGTGGACGGAGACATTGTCTATTTTTCCTCGTGTGGACGGGGACATTGTCTGTTTTTCCTCCTGTGGACGGAGACATTGTCTATTTTTCCTCGTGTGGACGGAGACATTGTCTATTTTTCCTCGTGTGGACGGAGACATTGACTCTTTTTCCTCCTGTGGACGGGGACATTGTCTATTTTTCCTCGTGTGGACGGGGACATTGACTGTTTTTCCTCGTGTGGACGGGGACATTGTCTGTTTTTCCTCGTGTGGACGGGGACATTGTCTGTTTTTCCTCGTGTGGACAGGGACATTGTCTGTTTTTCCTCGTGTGGACGGGGGAGTTGTGTCTCAGGCAGTTTCTTCTTTTACACTGAAAGCTGAAATATTCAGATTTCTCCTTCATTTGTAATTTAATTTCCTGTTCAGACCTCAAGAAAATGTCGCCGCTCTCTGTTTTTCCAATATCTTGGAGTATCCTGCGTCGATGCGCGGGGTTCAGTCTGCAGCTCCGCGGGAGGATCTCTGGTTCGAATCCCGTTTGCTGCGGCAGCGACCCGCTGAACCGCTCGTCTTCATCACCTGCTCCGATTCTCCAGCGTCTCGTCTTCCTCCCTGGTGTGTCTTTTCTATTTAAAGCTGCTCGCAGCTCCGGTTCCCTCCACTGGACGAGCGCACACAGCGGTGAAATACTCGGGATACACAGTACAAAATACTCGGATACACAGTACACCAGGTGCAGCAGGTACACAGCAGCTTCAACTTGTCTGAGTCGAGACGAGGTAAATATAGTATTTGTCATAAAGGCGTGGAGAGCTCAGTGTTGGTCCTCTTTACTACGCTTCCTGTTGTCTGTGAGTAATATCTGATGTTTTCTTTGTAAAGAAAACAAGACAGTAGTAATGCTTTATAGTACACATTAGAGAACGTTTTAACTAGAAAAGGTTGAAATATTTCAGACTTTGTTTACTTTTACAACTTTAAATACGATCTGATCGTTTCATTATCTTGTGACGCTCAATCGTCTTTAAAGTGTAGAAATATCCTTAAACAACAGCCGTGAGTTGAAATGTTGAGTTAACACGTATTTTATGAGTATAAGATGTAGAGTGAAATGTGTTGTCGGGGTACTGGTGGAGTGAAGCTTCACTAAAGTTTCCCTTCAGCAGAGGAAAACGCTCAAATGTTCTTCATTCTTCTGCCGTACTGTTTGTAAGAAGTTACTACCCCAGTGAAGACGTCAGATACAACGACAGTAGATATCAGCTGCGAGACGCCTGTCAGTCACATGGTTACCGTGGCAACAAGTAGGCGAGCTCACCTGTGATTGGCTGAGAGGGGGAACCAGGAGGGAGAGGTTTTATTTTGAAGGCGGACGTCTTTACTTCCTGGTTCCGATGGACCTCAATGACACAAACACAGTAAACAGACCTGCGGCACTAGAAACTAGTGTGTATTTATTGTTTCAGCTTTTTATTCTATTCCAGTATGAAACTATTAATACCAGACTCCAGGAGCGACTGCTGATCGGGGGCATTAGCACCACCTGGTGTCACCAGAAAGAACTGCAGGCAAAGTTTGTTGTTAATTCTTTAGGATGATCTCTAATCTTTTCCTGTTTCCACGGTGACGAGCGTGTCGAGGATTTCACTTCCTGGTTGTTGGTCTCCTGACGGTTTCGTGAGCGAGGCTCCTCCCCCTCGTCGCCCCCAGGTGGTTGTCATGAGGTTGTGTGGGTTCGTCACTGTGTCCCCGTGCGTCGCACCTGGTCGCCATGGAAACGTGACGCTCAGTCGGTCGGCTTTGGTGCAGAAAAACGCACATTTTGCATAAGAAAATGTTAAAAAGTCATCTAACTTTTTTGAAAATGAAAAATCTGATGGTGATAACAAGCGGCCATGTTGACAGTTTTAAGAAGGTTTGAATGTCGCCGTGTTAAAATAAAGAATCCAGTGACTCAGTTGAAATGTTACAGATTGAGCTGGTGAACCGTTTTTAGTTGATTTCATCTCGGCTCATTTTAATAATCTGGTTTGATAATCTGGTGACTGAGTGCAGCGTTGTGGTGCCGGCAACTCATCCAGGGGTTTGTACAGATCAATCAATAGATATTATCAGGTTCTCAATCGAAGCGATGAGAAAATATACAAAGCTGACAGTATCTCTGCTGCAGCAGCTCGATGAGCCACACAAATACTTCAAATTAAACTTTTGTAAACGTAAATGTTAGTTGTTCACTTTGTGTTGGAGTTCTGCTCGTCACGTCTTAGTTCTATCTTTTAGAATGGAAATACATGTTTTCTATACAGAAGCATTACAAACACATTTAAATATTAGAAATTGTTAAACAAACATTGTTATATACTGCAGTATATGTGTTACTTTGTTTTCTCATGAATTTATAAATCTGTCAGTGGTAATGTGGCTCCTGGTGGTGTTGTGGAGGAAATGTGGCGTCCTGTCGGTTATTAAAGTTGTTGGAGTAATGTTGTGGTAGATTTAGTGTAACGTGTAGTGTTGGGAAGGAGGGAGTATAAATGGTAGTGTTGGGAAGGAGGGAGTATAAATGGTAGTGTTGGGAAGGAGAGAGTATAAATGGTAGTGTTGAGGAGAGAGTATAAATGGTAGTGTTGAGGAGAGAGTATAAATGGTAGTGTTGAGGAGAGAGTATAAATGGTAGTGTTGAGAAGGAGAGAGTATAAATGGTAGTGTTGAGAAGGAGAGAGTATAAATGGTAGTGTTGGGAAGGAGAGAGTATAAATGGAGGTGTTGAGGAGAGAGTAGAAGTTGTAGTGTTGGGAAGGAGAGAGTATAAATGGTAGTGTTGAGAAGGAGGGAGTATAAATGGTCGTGTTGAGGAGAGAGTAGAAGTTGTAGTGTTGGGAAGGAGAGAGTATAAATGGTAGTGTTGAGGAGAGAGTATAAATGGTAGTGTTGAGAAGGAGGGAGTATAAATGGTAGTGTTGGGAAGGAGAGAGTATAAATGGTAGTGTTGAGAAGGAGGGAGTATAAATGGTAGTGTTGGGAAGGAGAGAGTATAAATGGTAGTGTTGAGAAGGAGGGAGTATAAATGGTAGTGTTGGGAAGGAGAGAGTATAAATGGTAGTGTTGGGAAGGAGAGAGTATAAATGATAGTGTTGGGAAGGAGAGAGTAGAAGTCGTA